>NW_007361022.1:3220-95475 GCF_000149035.1 Colletotrichum graminicola M1.001 | reverse complement strand
CCCTGGCCGCATAGGGTGTAATTTAATCTCACGGCATAAGAGCCGTTTCTAAGGTGAGACGCTGTCTATGCGTCGGCTGACCATGCCGTGCTGGGGCAGCGTTAAGAACATCTTCTCGATATATACTTGTCCGAATATATAAATCGTCGAGAGGTATAGAAAAGTATAGTTCGCTATGGCGTCCTGGGTCTCAATGCTCCCCCCCCCGTGTAAGGAGAGGCTCCGTCTCTTTTTTTCTGGCCCTTGGAGGATACTGCCTGATTTGAAGCAAGCTAGTTTGGGTCTGGTATGACGGTGTCGGCCGTCGAACCGCGTCGTCGTCGACGGGCTTCGGTGGCGGCGGCAGCGGCGGCGGTCCGGCGGCGGTCCCGTAGGTGTAGCCGTTGGAGGATGTGCTCTGCTCCGTGGTGGTGTCGGACTCGGCGGCCGTCACCGACTCTTCGTCGACGGGAAGCTCGGGGTGTGACGAGGCATCCCGGGTACGGGTGGCCTCGTCCTGGAGGGCGTCTCGCCCTCCGGGCGGCGGTCTGCTAGCGTCTTCTGTCGCCATCTGACCGAGACTGTTCGGTCTATACAGAGGCGTAGAGGATGGTGTGCCAAGGGAAGATGAGGATGAGGCGACGCAGGGAGATTTATCGGATGCAGCGGATCGTGTGGAGGAAACGGCATGAATCATACGGGGCAAAGACAGCACGGACAGTGGGCAAGACAAAAGAAACAAGTTAGCGTGGCAGAGAGGCACGTTTTCCGCCTGTGGAACGGACGCCCTCTGATGATGACATCTATGACATCCATGAATAGTAATCACGGGCGAATTTGCGGAGGGGAGCGGACTTTGAGGGCTCGGATGAAACTCCGTTGTCCGCTGAAACTACTCCCAGCGGAAAATACCGTCTTGGTCCCAACTTTGCCTGTAGTGCTGGAGGACGATATGATATGAGCCACACGAACCCGAGCTGGCACAGCACGTTGTGTAAAGAGTCCACCGTGTTCCCCCAATCCATCAACCCCAGCTCATGCGACCCCCTTTTGGATTCTCGCCAAAGGGCGTTGACGAGTTTTCGTGGCGTGGCCCGCGTAGTCATTGTCAAAGGGCCAGATGCGGACGCCCGCAACGAAAAGCTCTAGCGCCGCACCACAGCATAAACCGCGTGCAATGCACTTAATGTTCATCCTGCGCGGCTGGGGTTTGTGCAAACGCGGCACTAACGCATCCATCGCCCCGTTAACTAATTCTCAGAACCTGCGCCACCCAACGCTTTTGGTAGTGTGGAAGGCCCGTTAGAGGGACTCGGCAATGCTAGGCCTCGTCCGTTGTTGTGAGCGCGTTGTGGATGCGAAAGGTGCTGACTAGTCAAGCGTTTGGGCCTGCGCGGAGCCGTGGACGCTCTTGAAACGAATACGCGCCGAAAATACTAAAGATGGCGGTAATGGTGTTTAGTCTTCTGGGGTACAAGTATACGTTCCAGTTCTCAAGTGTGTTGAAAGACGGCTGAGGAACACGAGGTTATCAACGTTGTTCAAGTCATTCAAGATGAGCTAGAATACATTGGTGAACGGAGGCATATCAAACAACCTAGATGGGAACACGTGAATGTGTTGTTGATAGAAGTTGTCCCGAGTTAGAGCACACAGCAGGGCTTAGGATGATTGAGGTCTAAAAGGCTTAATTGAGAGTAATTGAAGGTAACGAAAGTAAGGTCCTATATATAGGGAACGAATGTAAAACACCACGTGATAAGGCACCTGACAGTGCTGTTACAGGAGGTGGAAATGCATGAAGCTATCGTGACAGAAGCTGTGTGACGAGTCGTGCATTTTCCCTCTAGCTGCGGTGAGATTTCAGACACACAACTCGGCCCAAACCGTCGTCTCGTCTGCAACGCTAAAAATAGTCGCGAAGAGATAAGTCCAATAAACAATTGGAATGCATTTGCTGCTTCGTGCTGTAGTGGCACCTCATTCTACAGTTCAAGGACAATTATGTCACCTTGAATTGTCCACTTTAATCGAGGCAAATGACGTCTAAGGTGAGACGACAGTAAGCAGGGTGAGTGTAGTTTACCATATATATATGTGCATGCTCCAGCCCTAATGACTTACCATTCTAGGCAGAGTTAATAGCTATATTCCTTACCAGGCGGGGGTTTTGACGGCTGGTTTAACGTTAAGATCTTTTTGTAACCTTTAATAGTGTGTCGCTTTGACCATAGCCTACCGATGTAGCGGTACGTCGATTCACAGAATATTCCTCTCTATCTTGCTTTCTTTCAGTTATTAAGGTCTGATTTCTAAGAGTTGCTTTCGCCGAACTGTTGCTACCTCAACAAGCCTTATAACCGGGACTGCAGCAGTGGCCACGTTTCGGACATGCGCTACTGGAAGCTGTCCCGCCTTGCTGGGATTTTCATGATAATCCCTGTTTGCAAATCCTCCGGCCTCTAACTCTCGCCAATCCCAGCAACCAGTAAGCTGGCACCAGCGCTGAATCCTACAGTGACATGTAATAAGTCTGGGCTCATGAGCAGCGGCCGACCACACCCTTATGGAGTTCCGTTTTAGCATAGTATATCGTAAGAGGACAGCGAATTTACAAAGAAATGCCCCGCCCCGTGGATTTGAGTGCAATAGATTCTAATTAATATCAAATGTGTCTATGTCTACTCTTTAAACCAACTTAAATCTATCTCTCCTCGTATCTGTAATAAAGATACTGGATGGACTACCTCTGCAGGCAAGTCTAGTAACTCAATAGCATAAGCGCGAGAGTTAACAACTGTTGAAATAAGAGGTTCCGAGATAACTTCGAGATTGTATCGAGTATACTTATCAGCAACCATCTGCCAATTGCGAATCGTATCAGATCCCAGCTTGAGGTCCCATGTTCCACGCCACCCGATACGAGTAGAGTTTGATTTAACGTGATAGAAAAACTTGAAAGCTTCGCCCTTATAACTATTCCACATTACCAATGTGTGTAAGTGAGGGATTGAGAGTGCGGTTTTAGCAGCACTGTTCAAGAGACGCATTACTTTGTGACTTTCCCTTTGGGTAAGTCTTGATGTAAGAGTTAGAGATCTCATATTGATCCAGATCCAATCCTGTTGGCATGATTGAAAAAAGTCCGAAGCGTCAACCATAAATGCAACTGAGAGCTGCTCGAGACCAAGACTTCTTTTTGCGAAGGCAGCGCTGACCGCAGGTGATGTAACTCTGACTGTATCAGAACCAGGTTGGAACAAGGTAATATACTTCTCGTTGGTATCTTCAAATACTGATATTTTCTTGACTGTGTGTGGTAAATGGGATTCAACAAGGTTTAAATATCCTATAAAAGAATTAGTTAGTTAATAAAGCATAGTAAATATCTTGAATATGAATAAGTATTGCATCCTACCAGGGTCCAGACTAAGTGCTTGTGCGAAGCTATCCCAGCTTTGCCATGGCTCATAAATTAATGATTGTAATCGAGGAAGCTTATCAAACAGAGACCCAAGAAGTTGGGGCTCAATCTGTCTCCGACATTGTCGACGAAGTATAAATCGTGTTACCGCGTTAACTCGAGGGAGGTCTTCTCTGATCTTAAAGTCAAGAGGCTCAAAGATTCGTCTTATAGCCGACGTATCAGGGTCATTAATCTGACGACCATTCTCCCAACCATGTCGAGAATCGTGAAATAAACGTTTTGAGTGGCTATCATGTGGTTGACGACGAGACCAGTCGAACGTCAAATCGTCATCTTCATCGCCGAAATAAAGGTTCTTGAAGAAATGCTCTTTATCACTGGGAGACTGAATACTAAGCTCCAGTGTGAGATCGGCTCCCTCTTTTACCGGCCAGCAAGATAAGATAGAAAAAAGCTTCACAATTGCTTGCTTGGCCAGCCTATTGTTGCTGCAAAACCATGAATAACTTTCAGCGAATTGACAACTTCGACATGTGTATGGCCTTAGTTTGATATTTAGCCAGATATGTTTGATAAGCCGTGCTTTTCTTGCATCAATCATGGTTTCCATATCAGCTAAACATGTTTGTTGTAGCTTCAGCTGCCGAAAGCTTTCCTTTTCCAAAGTGGCCTTCCACTCCTTACAAACAGAAGCGCAGGCGCCCCAACCTGAAGTTTGTCGTGCAAGGAGTTCAAGGATCATCTGCCGCAGTTCTGCGGGCAGAGAACCCCAAGTCAGTATATATGTCGGTATAGTGTTATGGGGCTCGGAGCCTGACGTCAGAGCTGTCTGGGTCAACATGGTTGGTTGTTTATTGGATGGTCGTGGGCTTTGTGTTCTTTGGTCGAGATCGAGGCGTTGGTGACAGTAGATTCGGCCAGATTCTTGGCGTGGAAGCTGGACTTTTATGCCCGCTGGACAGCCATCCCGCAAGGTTCCCAAGAACCTTGGTAGAAGGTTGAGGGTCTCCCCGTTGAGGAGTTATCACCGCAAGCCACACCGTTAGAGTCATAGCTTTGGGTGAGAACACCCTTTCGATTTGGTGATTAGGCCTGGCGGGCTGGCCTTAATGGCCGTACACTGCCTACCTTCATTATGTTTACCGAGAATATTGTGAGCGTACACAATAATACCTTGCTGTTAGTTAGCAGCAGACTTTCCTAGACTCACAGTAGCCACCTACCTGCTCTTCGCGTAAGCCAAATACAACGCACCGGGTCCTGCAAATGATTTATGCTAGGACTTAATGTGATCTATTAAAGCAGCCAATGTTCCGATAGGAAAGTCACGAGTGAAGCGATCGCTGAAAACGGACCGCATCTTTAAGGCGCTGAGAAAAACTCTGCAGAGCCCTCTCCCCTTCCCAGAAACCAAAATCAAGCACATGGCCGTTACCATACATACAATCTGGATCCATGTAATACGTCTCCTAATCTATTTTATTCGTCTTCGATACAGGGTTTAGGCAGAGGGTCCGGCGGCGTCCTTTGAGACTATGATAATAGATGTTGGATTAAACCCAGATTAGCGACACATAGGGCTTCCAAATGCGTACGGAAGTCCTCATGCCGTTGTCCCCGAACACAGAGAGGATGAGAAAGACAAGTTCCATTCATTCAAAAACATTCGGCATGTATGCTAGACCAAAATGTTGCCGGGCAGGGGAGTTGCTCCTGAGGAGCTCGTGGGCGACTTCAATACTGGGTTACTGTGTCCGCCGGTTGATGCCCAGCTACACCAGCCGGTCAGCGAAGGGAGGTAAAACTTGAAGGCCGGCAGTCCCTCCCATCATGCTTGCTCGTTGATTCCAGATAGGAACCCTAAGCGGTCATACTAGAAGACGATCTGGAATGGCCCGAAAACTAAGAGTCTTAACCGTTGCTCTTGTCTGTCTTCACTTTCAATCCAATATGTACCGGTGTATAAACATAATATATCAGGTATCATTAGCCTTTTCCCCTAATTGCACGACTTCCAAGCGGCGGTAAACAACGCCGTTTTGCTAACCTCCAATGCCGAAATTGTTACCCGCTTTCCCCTCACAAAGAATGCGGATGGATGCTGGGGGCCCCCTTGTGTGGGTTTGACGGCGTGGTGTTCCGAGTTCCGATTTCCGGACAGCCAGTACACTTCCCCGTGGCTTCGTCACTCACTGGGATTATATGAGACCAGTGGCCATCAAGGCGTGGTGATCTTCGTTGGGATTACACATTTTTCATGACCATTTGAGTTTTTACGTGAGAAAATGGCAGACAAAACGGATGTTGAAGCCATCCTCGAAGCCTGACCCTGGAAGAGAAGGTAGATAACATCAGGCTTTGCAGTAAACGTGAGATGATTGCTGACCCCTCTTCACTCGCAGTTCCGACTCCTCGCAGGCCGCAGCTTTGTCGAGACTGGTCATGTTGCTGAGAAAGGAGTTCCAGCCACCAAGGTTAGAAATACACACAAACAAACACACACACACACACACACACACAGACGTACACCAGACACTAAGCGTTCGTCCAGACCACCGATGGCCCCAACGGCACGCGCGGCGCCGCAATCGACGGGAGCACAAAAGCCGCCTGCTTCCCCGCGGCATGCGCATGGGCTTTGCCCTCGAGTCGGACCACGACGCTGACGGGCGAGGCCGCCCGCGTCGCCGCCGGGGCCGATCTCGCCGTCGTCTTCACCGGCCACGACCCGCAGTGGGAGACCGAGGGCCGCGACCAGGAGTCGTTCCACCTCCCCTGCGGTCGGGACGCCCTCATCGACGCCGTGGCGACCGCTAACGCGAAGACCGTCGTCGTCAACTCGACGGGCGTCGCCGTCGCCATGCCCTGGCTCGGCCGCGTCTCGGCTCTCGCCCAGGCCTGGTTCCCCGGCCAGGAGTGCGGCAACGCCATCGCCGACGTCCTCACCGGCGCCGTGAACCCCAAGGGTAGGCTCCCCGTCAGCTTCCCGGCGCACCTGAAGGACGCACCGGCGCACGGAAGTTTCCCAGGCGTGCGCGGCGCCGACGACAATGTGCTCCGCGTCGAGTATGCCGAGGGCGTGTTCGTCGGGTACAGGCACTACGACCGCGTCGGTGCCAAGGTCCTGAACTTCCCCTTCGGCCACGGCCTCTCGTACACAACTTTCGAATATGCCGACTTCCGGGTCGTCCGGAGAGGAGATGCCACCGCCACGGACGGATTCGAGATCTATGTCGACGTTTTCAACACGGGCCAGGTCGCCGGCGCGACCACCGTGCAGATCTACGCTGGAAAGGAGGAGGGGACGGCGGACACGCCTGTCAAGGGCCTGGTGGCGTTTGACAAAGTGAGGCTGCAGCCTGGGGAGAGGCAGACTGTAAGGCTGGAGGCCTTGACCAAAGATCTCCCCTCGTTTGACGAGGCAGAACGGCTGTGGAACGTAGAGGCGGGAGAGTATACGTTCTACCTCGTCGAGTCCTCGGCCAAGACGATACAAACCGTTTCCGTAGCTTTAGAGAGGATCACGTACCAGCGGTGACAGTGTTGCCAGTAGGAGTAAAAACTCACGACCCATGGCAGTGATATTAGCTATACAAGTATCATGCCCAATACTCATCGCCGTATGAAAAAGTTTCTGAATAGGAACACGATGTCATGGAATCTCGCAGCCAAACCTCAAGAAGAAGCCAATGAGATTGTTAAGTTTTTCCCACGAAGGATCAGTTCAGCCCCAAATCTCCTTCACGCCCGGGGCGAGGGGTCATGCGCCACCACATGTTCTCTATCGTTGCCGAGTTCACTATGCCGTAATAAGCGGTTCACTGGCAAGCAAGACCTCGTATATCCTTCTTCAGGCGTCTTGGCAATGATTGGCGCACCTTTATTAAGACGCCTCCTTCATTCCTCACGGACTCATCTTCGAGGTGCACCTCACACCCGGTCACCACCGACTCTCGCGGCCAGACACGCATCGGAGAGCCCATTATGCCGTAAGCCCAACTGCAGCAGAGCCAGGACCTCTCGATCTCGCTCGTCAGCCCGCCCGCGCGCCTTCACGGCGGCAGCGTCGTCGAGGGCCAGGTCATACGCAGACTTCACATCGTCGCACCGTCCGCCACCGTTGTCGTGCGGCTCCACGGCCGCGCCAAGGCGAAGCTCTCCGTGGACCGCGGCAACAACGACAAGAGCCACTATCGCGGCCGTTTTGACTTCTGGCCCGGCGAAGCTGTGTGCGAGGTCCTCCACCGCGGCCCCATCCACATCGCCCCCGGCGCCGGCGAGCACCAGGCCTGGACCTTCACGCTGACCCTGCCCACGTACACGGATGGTAGGTACATCAACGCCACCAGGAGCTCCAGCGCGCGGCAAGCCTGCTTCCTCCCCCTCGCCGACGGCGCCGGAGAGATCCCTGGAACGCCGCTGCCCGGGAGCTTCTATCTGGACTGCAGAGGTTTCTCCAAGAGCTGGCACGCGTTTGTGGAGTACTGGATCGAGGCCGAGCTGTCAGTGCAGGGAAAAGGCCCCGTAGCTAGGGCCGTGCTGCCCATCAAGGTCTTCTCGCCGCCCACGCCGGCGCCGCCGATCAGCGACTTCGGCCTGGCGCGGCGGACCATCTCCGGCTGCGTGACCAGCCAGCGGCTGTTTCCGGGGATGGAGGAGGCACAGCTCTCCTTGAAGCAGAAGACGCACAAGTTCTTCGGGTCCTCCAAGGTGCCGGCTTTCCACTTCACGCTCGACGTCCGGTCTCCCACCGTCATACAGATGGGAAACGACACCAGCATCCCGTTCCTGCTGCAGCTAAGACCCGACGGCGAGAGGACCACAGACGCTATCCGGGATGTGCCGCAGACCGTCACCATCCAGAGCATGAAGCTCGAGATACAGTCGAGAGACGAGGTTATCTGCCCGGGTACCCTGAGTCCCCACGAGGTGGGCGGGACGCTGACGAAGTGCATAGCCAGGATAGATGGCTTTTACCCCCAAAGGCACAAGATAGTGATGTCGTCTGGACCGAAGGAAGAGCCTCTGGACCTCGGTGCCGTGCTGAACTTGCGGGTGGACGCCCTGGGCCGGGTCCTCCACGGGGGGGGCGAGTGGCGCGAAAGCACCGGCAGGGAGGTCCTGCCGACGTTTGTGACGTACTGTATCAAGATCCAGCATACGCTGCACTGGAAAATGCAACTATCCATGGCGGGGGAGTCGTGGAGGTGCCAGGGAGCCCAGAGGCTCCTCATCCTGGCCCCTTGCGAAGATATGGCCAGCGGTAGGGTTGAGACCTCTGCGATGGCTGCGCTGTCGTTGGTGCCGCCCCCGCCTGTCGTCGAGGAGGCGCCAGCCTACGATGGGCCTAAAGAGGCGGCGCCGGCGTATGAGAAGGTGGGCGGAGACGGGGAAGACAAATCGGCAGTAGAAGGTAAGTCGTGAGAAGTTGTGCATGGGAGGGGAGAGGCGTATGATACCGAGAGCAAAGACAAGGGGCAATCCGGGGACAGGATTAGCTGGGAGAGCAAAGCACGAGTGCATGATTCTAATGATAATTGAAATTCTATTTCTGCCAAATAATGTCCAAGTTTTGGGGTTTTGTTGATATATTATTACTTAGAACAGTGAATAGTAGTCACACTATGAATCATTATTCCATCCCGTTTTCGTTGTTATTAATAAAAAATCTAACAATAAGGCTAGAACGATTATTATTTATCGTTGCTTTTCTCGCCAGACTTAGTCTCTGGCTTTACTTAGGTCCTACAATATCGACTTCTCGTCCTGCTCAACACTAGTTGCATCCGTGCTTTGTCCATTAGACGCTTCATCAGAGGAATCCCCGTCACTCTCTGAGATGGAGATAATTTTCGTCATGTAGTCGGGGATTGATGAATTCCCTTCTGCGAATCTGACCGAGGTCTGTCGTGGTACATAAGGTTGATCCTGTGGGAATGAAATCAACACGGCAATCCCCAATACCGAAACGAGGTGTTGACTTACTGTGTATGTGTCTATAACCCCCGAAGAACGAGCTTGTGCTCCAGTGACATCCGGTAACGAAGAGATAATGTTTGATAACTCGCGGCATATCACGTCAATTGAATACCTCCCTTTTGGATCAATAACGAGCATATGTGCGGTAATCAATTCCAGCATCTGGCGGGCGAAAGACGTATTACATGGTGCTAGCTCCTTTATCTTAAGAATCCACTGTTGATGACCCGGAAGTTAGCAATGATGTATTTGGGAATATGATTATTCTGAGGGGACGTTATACTCACTGTGTCAATCGCCGGGTGGAGCACAGCTTTCTTCCTCCCAGCAGACAACTTCGTCACGAAGTAGCTATTATCGAACTCTCCTGGCTCCATGGCCTCCTTTGAGCGATTGGGTCTGCGCTCTCTTTCAAACTCTGTAGCAACCCTTGGGCCAAACAGGTACCAGACGCAGAATTCGAGGAAAACACACCCCAGAGACCATATATCGTACTTTGGGGAGATGAGATCGCCGAGATCTACCTCTGGAGCACGATAGGTCCCAGTAAAACCGTCAACCCTCAAGACGCGCGACCTTGTCAAGCGAGAATGGTACCGGGTAAGCCCCAGGTCTGCAACGACGAGATGGTCATGGTCTTCCCCGTACTTGGAAAACCACAAGATGTTGCTCGGCTTGATATCGCCGTGCCGTCCCCAATCCTTGATAAGGCTCTCCTCTTCCTCGGTACTGGAAGCTGTTGACCTTCTTTCTTCCTTCTGCCACGTTGTCAGACCGTGGATGCGTTTGACGGCATTTGCGATGCCCCGACACTGCTGCAGCATCCATCTTGCCGATACTGCCGACGACTGGACCTTTTTCTTGGCCCAGAACTCCTGTAAGTTGCCGTCCGCCCACTCAAAGACAAGATACAGCCTTTCCCCGTGCTGGAAGCTGAACATGAGCTTGATCAGGTGTTTTTCTTTTTGCACTCTATTGCACGAGTGTAGGAGTGCTCGGAGTTCTTTGCTGTAGGATTCGTGGTCGGCGGCGTGGATCTCTTTGACTGCAAAGCACTGAGGATGCTTCGGTTTCTTTCCAGGGTCTGCGGTTAGCCGCCCATCAACCAACACGCATTGAGGATACGGGGCCTATCTCACACTGTTGCCTTTCAAGTTATAATGGCTCTCATGAATTTGAAGCTGGTGGACTATTCCATGCGCGCCTCTTGCCCTATGTTGATAAGTTTCCCATGGGAGTCGAACGTCATGATCCAAGATGTGAATGCGGATTGGGCCATCGTCCATGTCGAAAATCGGCACGACAATCATCTGCTGGTAAATGTAGAACAGATCGACGTGGACGCGCTCCCACCCCTTGAACAGCGTCTCGTTTATGTCTTCAACTTCATCGGCTTCAGCTCTGGTTCGGAAATTTCTCATGCTTTCTCTCGTGTGACGCAATGGCATGTGGTGGTCAAAGATGCCTTCCCGGATGAAGTCATCAATATGACTGGTCTGCTTCATGAAGACTAGGATAGCGACTATCATTCGGCGACTTTTCTCCGTGTCCCCTATGACCTGGTTAATCTTGCAGGAAAGTTCGTCGTCGGTGGCACGGTGATAGATGGCCTTGATAAGAGATTTTACAGTCGGAATGGTAAATATCTCGTCAAATGCGTCTCTTGGCAGGTACTCCTTTCTATCCATTTTGCTCCAGCAAAGACTTTTTTCCATCTTATCTCGGACGATATTCCCAATACACGTGTCATCGGCCGAGTGAAAAGAATCAGTTTTCGGGTAAGCCTCGCAGGACACGGGATCGGTTGCTTCGCTTTGGCTACGATCATGTTTCTGAGGGTCGTCGGCGGCCTGCGGTGCGATACCGAGGCCCATGTCGTAAACAGACAACACAGCATCTGCTTCGGAAGGATCGCGTCTCTTGTCATTAACGCTTAAAAAAATGTTGCTGCCAATGTCTTGCCCTCCTCGGAAGTCGTCGACGACCTTCCATGGAAATAGTGGTTTATCACCGGCGCTATGAGGAACCCGCGGGGTGTCGTGCTGAGATGATGGGTGCCTTTTGCTATGGCTATGAGAATCTTTGTCAATTTTGAGTTCGTTAGTGATGCTGCCAACCATGGTGTCGAGGTCGACCGCCATCCCGTCCTTGACTTCATCGTTGCAAGAGCGAGTTTTGGAATTCATCGTGTCCGTCAATCGTTGTTGTGCCTCGAGAGGATCAACGTTCTGACCTCTAAGATTTACCGGAGCAAACGGAGAATTCAGGCACTTGACCAAGGAGTTGTAATATACCGGGATTTATCAGCTGGAGTCTGTTGAGATAAGGCCCTAACAGAAGAATGGGACACAGGAAGCGGTATGGGATGACTTGTGAGCAAGGCCTTGGTTGACTGTCTGCCGCTACCCGCTCTTCTCTCCGGGGGCTCTGGCTTCTTATATGGGCCATTTAGAAAAGCCTGACGGGAAGCTATTTTATACGAGGCAGACGGGAAATCGCATATTGAAGCGCAGCCCAAAGTCAATCGATTGGCCAAGACAGTGCTGCCCGAATAGGTTACTGGTAAAACGTGGCAGCCTCGGCTTACTACACCACACCTTCGAGCTTTGGAGGCCCCTCCAGACGCCAAAGTCGTACAAGCTGGAACAGTCTGACCTCCAGGAATGTGCGTTTTCAGCGTGAGGCTGTTTCGGTATGTGTACCAGCAGCTGGGGGGGCCAATTTTTGTCAGGTGTAATCTCTTATGTCTTGGGATGATATGCTGCGCCGTGTCTGTCAGCCACCATCCCCAATCCGCTTTGGGGGCTCAAAGTAGGGGCTCAAAGTGGAAAAAAAGCTCAGTCGGCTTCCTGGTGATACGAAACGAAAAGACGCCTAGTAGTGGCCGTGTATTAAGACCATGTCACCACAAGCATATATCAACTAATCCCACGCCAGATGAAATTCTCAGCCATTCCACAAAGGGTAAAAGAAGACGAAACTACGAATTGAAAACGAAACGAGTACAAAAGAGGATCTATCAGGTGACGGGCTCTTTATCTATGGCCATATTGAGACGCGGCAACCATCAGACGTAAATGATGTCAGCAGATATCAACCCAAACCCCTTCCTCCAGGACTTGCTCCGGTGAAAGAGACGCTACTCCTACCCTTTTATACATTCTGTCTATGGGGTCACTGCTGGCTTTGCAGATAACGAGCACGTGGACTTTCGGGGCATCGAGGCTGTTGCCCTCGTCCTTATCCCTGCCGATCTGCACAGCCCGAAAATCCTTGGCTTCGTGCGTATTTTTCATATCGAAAACGACCTGCGACGCGAGCGTCCCCTCGTCCATCTCCATGCGTCGCGCAAACCCACGAAGTATTGAACTGGTGTCGGGGCAGGCCGGCCTCGATATTTGGCCAGGGACCGTGTTATCTGACTGAGAAGTGAAAGGGCTCCTGAAGTCGTCATTCATCCACTTGGTCTTTTCGAACGTAAGGTTCATGTACTGGATTCTACCGCTCTTGGAGAACCAGGACCAGCTTGGAACGCGGCGCCCGGCCGGCTGGGCAATAGGCGTCATCTCCACGAGGTGGTGGTCGCGCCTCCAGAGGATGCTGCGGGCAAAGTAAGACTCGAAAGTGCCATGGGCGGCTTGTGTCTTGAACGCCCTTGCTAGGCGCTCTTGTAGACCGAGGATGGCAACTGCTCGGTCCGAAGCCTTCGTGAACGCAAGGGCCGAGTATCTTTCGTATAAGTCTTGGATGAGTAACTGCCGTCCGTCGCGGTAGTACTCCAATGCGGATCGTGGGAAGTTGGCGTCCCCGAGAAAGGCGGCCTTTGAGCTGCAAAAATACGTTAAGTAAATTGAAAGCCACTGGCATCATGGAGCAGTACCTACTTGTAGAGACGGCCCATGGTCTCGCAACGGATTCCCTCTCCACACTCCCAGTACACCTGGGTCCGGCTGTAGTATATGGAGCGTCTTGACAGAGCCCTTTCCTGTAAGACCCATCCCCGTCTATTGATCTTTGCCAGCTCAACATCTCCACGGAAGTCATCGATGTGCGGACAAGCATACAGCTGCCGAGAGTCTTCCGTCTGTAGCCGCACGCATGGCCTCGGCTGTCGGGGGGATAGAAAGCCATCGAGGGATGATTCGGCCGATGCTGCACTGAGGGTGCAGTATGCCGCGCTGAACACTGTCTCCATTTTTGACGACTCCTTTTCCCAGTCGTCTCCGTCATCTTGGATGATGCACAACGTGTCAATCCAGATATACTCTATGCCAAGGCCGCGAGTGACTGTGATTGCGTCTCGAAATGTCTTGGGGAGGAGATTAAAGTCGATGCGTTCCTCGAGCTGATTATGGTTCCTTTGATTAAGACAGAATCTTTCGTGTTCTTGCAGCTGACCCCAACAATGGCTGAGGGCTATGTATCGACTGGGCTCTATCTTGCAGGAATTGAGCAGTTGTACCGGATCGGTCACCTTGACGAGCCGGGTCGGCATCTCCGAGGTAGCTTGCCCGTCATGTCGATGACATGCGTGGTGTTCTGAATCGCAGCTCTGTATCCAGTGTTTGAGGAGCAAGAGTTGTTCTTGACTATTCGGCTCAGGAAGTAGGGGAAACCCAATCTGTCTTCCTGCGGGAACGTCGTGTCCTTGATGCAAGTTTCAGCTTAGGGTAGGTCAATAATTACGGCATAGACGTACCTGGCTCAGCGTAGATCGAAAGCAGGTTCGGTCCGCCTTCCAATCCTATCGCGGTACCCGTCTGGAGGAGTTTGACGACCGCCGGCGACGTTATACCTGCCCGGCTCAAGGAATCAAGGAGCAAGACGCATAGCTCGCAGGACCGCTGCATTGTTGACAGCTGACGTTCCGACAGGGAATACATTGTTGACGTCGTTATGCTACAGTTGGCACATAGCTTGCTGTTCTCTTCAGTCCGCAAGGGTCTTATTTGAGGCCAGTTGACATGATTGAACATCTGGGAGGCGAAGGCGTTATCCGAGAGAGAATCCCAATGGTCATTAAGCTTGCTTCTTTGCTGGCTGGGGGGTCAGCTGTCTGTTTCTTCCAACGCGTGATTAGCTTTCAACATACAAACTATTTAATGGTTAGTAACATCATTCGCGCAAATTGGATGCGATTACGACTCACTGACTATGTAAATCTGTGTTAACAACTGCACTTGTAAGCAACCCAAATAGACTAGAGAGCTTGACTGACATTCTGCCCCCCAACAATATTAGCATACATGACCTAGCTTCTATAATAATAACGAGTTGAGTGAATACCGACATACTAACACCGCATGTTAGTCAAACTTTAGGCATTTGGCCCATTCAGCGGGTATTTTCACTTACTTCCTTGTGTTTCATAGCCGCATAGGACGCTTTGCTCAACGCAGGTGTTGACTGCAAGTCCTGCCCCAGATCCTCCGTCGCCTTGCGCTGTATTCCTACCAGCCCACCAAATTCTTCCAGATTGTCCTCGTTGGCAGGGATCGAGCGCTCGAAGTGTTGGTAAGAGTCGTTTCCTGGTTCCGGGGCCAGTCCATGGTCTCCGGTTCTAATTTCGAAGTTACCTACTGGTTAACTTCGAGAATGTCGGTCTCTCCCAAGTCCATACTCACGCAGGATGATATTTTCTCTGGATGTTCTTCATCTTTGTGTGGGCCTTGGGCGCTGTTGCTCGGCATTGAGAGGTGGTTATGGTTTCGTCCGGCATTGCGACAACAAGAAGGCTCGTTTTAACAAAACGTACAAGATCACCGCAGATCGAACCTTGCGGCCATCTTCTTGATATGTTGTCGATGTGTTCTTGTGCACGATGTTGAATCCGGTATCTTCCGCCAACCTTTTCCCAGAGGTATTTTGTTTCGTTCCTAAATTCGTCCACTGCTTTGTAGCCGTAGGTAAGCCATATCAGCAGTTCCAGCACCACGCACCCAATGGACCAGACGTCATATGCCCTTGATCGAGTCTCCCAAGAATTTGGCTTCTTACTTCGGTTCTTGTCCTCCTCTGGTGGCTCGTACCGAGATGTTCCAGGAGGCGTCTCGGTAGCCAAGTTGGCGGCTCTTCGAATCCTTGTCAAGGCATCTTTCTTGTGGAATGTAGAGAGTCCTAAATCGGCAATTTGCAGTGTCATGCTCTCGGGAATTTGCGGTGTCATGCTCTTGTCCTCGTTCAAAAATAAGAGGATGTTCTCGGGCTTGAGGTCTCCGTGGCGGCAGTTTTCTTTGTCAAGGTCCTCGAGGGCAGAGAACAAGCCGGTGAGTTGGAGCGTTACCCATCTGAGCTTGGTATCGGCCAGAGGATCGCCTTTGTAAGTGCCCCAGAACTCGTACAGGTTTCCTCCATCTGCCCAGGGGAAAACAAGGCACCGATCGCCGCTACGCTGGTAGGCAGCTATCGGTTTAATAAGGTGTTTCGACCTGAAGTTTCTCAGCCTAGCGAGGTTTTTTGCCTCCCTATCAAAGTATTTCCTCAATTCAGCATCTTCGCTGGCCTTTTTAATAGCAATTTGAACTAAACCGTCACGGGCTTCCTACATGGTGGTTAGTAAAATAGATCAAAATATGGAGTTCATTCAAGTCAATACACGACACTTACTCTAGCCAATTCTGGCACGACATGTGCATGGTGAATCTTCGCGTTGTAAACTTCTCCAAAAAAGCCTTTGCGTTCTGCTTTCTGAGTAAATTCTAGATATGGAAGTATGGTTCGGCTGTCAAGTTGGAAGCGAAAACGATCCTTTTTTCCGAATATTGGGCTGATAAACCTCCACTGATGTTTGCTGAAGAGTTCGCGCTCGTTGCGTCCCCAGCCTTCAGGAACCGGGTGACTCCCCCGGTTAGGAGAGTCAGGGAGACTTGACTCCCAATACCAGACTCTTTTTTGATGGTTCCTGACAAATTTAACTGGGAGGAAATCGTCCCCTAAACGTTTCTCTTGTAGTTCTTTCAGCAGGGACACCTTCTCCTCACTTGTAGTAGACATCAGTACCAAAATCAGGAACAAACGTGCTGCATTTTTCACGACAAAGTCCCGCAAACCGTTGGCATCTGCGTCCAATTTTGCCGCCTCAAGAACCGTTGATACACGTTCTCTGGTGACGAAGAGTCGCAGCTCGTTCCTTGGGAAGAACCTTTTCCCTTCATGATTGATAACAAAGGTATCATCAATCTCATCTCCCAGCGAGGAAATTGCTTCGTAAGCCATTGGCTTAGTGATTGGGTTAGCCTCGATGAAACCAGAATGGAAACACTTCCGAGTAGTACCCAGGGCAGGGATAACTCACAGCATTTTCCAAAGGCCTTGCGGATACTTCCATTCGTTCCTGGTGGAAGATTGGCCTCGGAGAAGAAGCGAGTTGGGGGCACACGGTAGAATGTGAAATTTCCAAGGCTATCTCCTTGACCAAAGAGGCTATGACGAAGACAAGGTAGTGAGTGACTGGAGGAAGACGAATCCAGGGTTCGACCTGACACGGCCCCCCCTACATTTATGCCCAGCTGAAGTGGAAAAAAGGCTAGAAAACTACTTACCGACTTCACACCCTCTTGACTCTTGAATAAGAAGCCTGCATCCAGGCATCTATCACATCTGCAATCTCCTACACTGCCCCCATTGGCCTCATTCGGCTGCGGTATTGAACCACATGGTTGCCTTGCAATGCTGCGCGGCCTAGAAGATGGTTCGCTCGGCGAAACAACATACATAATTGAGCTAGATGTCAATGAGGCTTATGAGAACCGGCCATGACCTCATCGACGGATGATGGCGCGAGATCGATAAAGCGAGTACAACTGCCGACGCATAGTTCCTAGACTCGGCTTGCATGCACGCAACATTCCATACTCGCTGACTATGCAAAATACCTCATCGAAACTGAGACACTTTTCAGCCTCGTTGAATAAGAGGCATCTCACCACAAGCGGGGTACCCACCCCCATCTCATCCATCTTCGTCTCTCCCGCACGTACAAACGCGCCTGAGTCGATCGAGAGCTATGAGTACGTGGCCCTCCTCTTGAACCATGTCCAACGAACCTAGACTTTTATGAAACCCATTCTGAACGGCAAGAACTCACTTCAAGCAGTGAACATAGCTATAAACCAGGTTCTATGAGGCCCAGGATGGATGAGGTTTTCCAACGGAGCCATTGTCCCGTGAGCAGGCTGCATGCAGTCATCATCAGGCTGTATGAGACCATTCTTATCAAAAGCTCAAGAAGAGGGTGGGCAAATGTATGTCCTGCATACAGGCTAATGCTATTGCTGGTAAGCCAAGCCTTCCGGTCAGTAACGGGCCAATCCGCCTTCACATCGAGTTTCGCTATCTAGTGCCTTTTGATTTGACTCACAATCCGCCTTTTTCCCCCGCCGTCGCCATTCTAGGCTTCCAAAGCTCTCACGTAGCCAGCTGATGCCTCTATTCCATGTTTTTAGAGTCATTCGGCAATAGCTGATGATACATCTTAAAGTCCAAACATTCAATGGTGTATTGCTTCAGAGGAATACCTTACCAGTGACCAGTGTGTGCTGCTGCTGTCAATGACATCTCCAGAAAGCCACGTGGCATTGGCTAAAGTGCAGATGATGTGCGCCGATCAAGGCGGAGGGGGGAGTTGGCTGGCTGGATTTGAGATGAATGGAGTCAAGGTCAGATCTGTAATATTCTTGACAAGATATCAACCGCTGGAGGGTGGAGCCGACCTGAGGTCACATGCGGAAACATGTGACCATCCTTGGCAGCTCATATACACTATGGATATCCACGGCAGCAATCACTTTCCTCCTTTTCTGATCATCACCAACTTCAAGCACCAACAGCCAATATACTCTATTGCTGCTACCCTATCGATGTTTATAGTCTAGACTAGGCAGTGTTATTTGTAGATAATCAAGCTGCTTTTCTATGACTTTTGTTATCTGAAAAAGTGCTTTGTCATGAACAGTATAACTATAGAAATAACATAATACTTTTAACTCGATGAATTACACCCTAAGCAGTACTGCTTCGTCATATCTTTTACTTAGTAAGAGTCTTTGTCTTCTAATATCGTTTTGGTTATTAACAAAAGTGTCATCCAACCCTTCTCCTAGCGAGGCAATTGCTTTGTAAGGGATCCAGGGAGCAATAGGGGCATTCTCTGAGAGGCCGTTTCGTGCATTTGTAACACCATACGTAGAGACGTCATTCCAGTCAACTTCTGTCGTTGTAACGGGCAATGGCTGTTGCAAATCTGGGGGGAATACCTTGTGATCCTGAACTTCTAATGCAGTGTCATTTCCGCCCAGGTTCGGAGCCTTGCTACTCTGTAAGTTTGCCCGTGGGGGGGGGTTCCTCTATACTTGGCCTTAATTTATTACTCTGCTGTGAGCTTGCTGATTGGGACAGTTTCTCTCCACTTCGTCACGACCCAGCAGGATTTTCCTTCGATTCGCTTCGATCTTGGTTCGACTTACAGTCTCAAAAGTAATAGTCTGGTCTAGGAATAGCGAAGAGGGATATCTGTTGTAGGTGCCTGGATATGTGCCCTTCAAACTTTGGGTATAACCGAAACACAAGTTGCAAACACCATCTGACGACTTGATTGGTAACCGAAACATATCTTAAACTGACGAAGAAGTTGAGCGGAGGAGGAACATCTGAGAGTTATTTGATGTGTTATTCTGGATTGGCAAAAGGGAATGGGGCTGTGCTGAAGTGCCTATGTTGCCACCAGTTAGAGGACACGGCAGGGCATATAGGAATAGAATCAAGAAGGGCTTAGTGGTATGTAAGTAGAGACGTAAAGAAAAGATCCTAGGTATGAAGCTATCGTAACATAAGTACACACGTAAAAGTTATATTTGTACAAGAAATCAAACTCGTATTTTGATCCGGGTGAACAAGGCACAAGCTTCCCAATACAATAAATAGCATAAAAACATTTACTCCAGGGACCCCCCGACGAGGGCCAAGTTGACTATGGCGGCCTGCCCGTAGAGCGCGACGTCGTTGGTGGAGATCCACGCGGCCTCGTCGACGGGCGCCAGCACGGCGCTCCCCTCGAGGCGCACGGCGGCCCAGGGCGCCGTCTGCTTGAGGCCGTCCGAGTCGAAGAACTCGCGCCACGCGCGGGCGGCGAGGGTCGCGTTGGCGGTGCGGTGGGCGGCGTAGGCCGTGAGGCGCGAGTGGCCCTGCTTGAGGCTCGTGTTGCCGAAGCCCTTGCCGTAGCGGGCCGTCTGCTCGGCGGCGCCGGCGCTGTAGTAGTAGCAGTAGTCGTACCAGGCCTGCTCGAAGCCCTCGGGGACGTCGTCGGCGCCGGCGTGCTCGATGAACTCGGCGACGACCTCCATGAGGCCGAAGACGGCGGACAGGTGGGAGACGGCGACGGTGCCGTTGTTGGTCGGGTCGGCGGGGGGCGGGCCCAAGGTACCGTCGGCGAGGCTGTAGAGGCCGGAGCCGGTGACGAAGCCGTTCCTGAGGCGGGCGATGCTGGCGGCCGTGTTGGTGAGCTTGGTGCGGGCCTCCTCCCAGCGGGGGCCGCGGCGCTCCCACTCGAGGAGCCAGGAGGAGGCGAGGGAGGACCAGTCGGTGCCGAGGCCGACGGCGACGGAGGCGTTGGGGGTCGGGACCCAGCCGTCGGTGCGGACCTTGCGGTTGGGGTCGAGGACGCCGTAGGTCTTGTCGGCGTCGAGGATCTCCTCGACGATGTCGCCGGTGCGCTCGTCGCCGCCGGAGACGAAGTAGAAGGCCTTGCGGTACTGCGGGGTGGAGATGCGGGCCTGCTTGGCGCTGTCGCCCCAGTGCTGGACGCCGTGGCGGGTGCCGAGGCCCTTGAGGTCGCCGAGGTGGTAGACGTCGACCTCGCCGGTGTGGCGGACGAGGGCCTCGGCGAAGCGGTAGACGTCCTCGCGGCCGGTGCGGAGGAAGTAGTTCCAGAAGAAGAGGTCGGGCGAGAGCTCCGAGTTGTCCCAGGCGTAGCCGCCGACGTCGTAGCGCCACTGGTGGCGGTCCGTGTCGTAGGTATGGATGAAGTCGCCGTGGTCCCAGAAGCCGTACCACCTGCGCTGCTCCACCTGGCCCTCGTAGAACCTGAAGAGGAAGTCGAGGTGCTTCTCGACGTCGGCCTCGAGGCCCGAGGGGGACGCGGAGGGCGGCGTCCAGTAGTTGCCGAGGGCCTTGGTCTCGGCCAGACGGCCGGGCTCGCCGTAGAGGACGGGCGGGTTGTTGGTGTGCTCGGTCAGGTCGGCGAGGAGGGTGCGGTTCGGGGTCGACTCGAAGCCGTAGAGGAAGATCTCGTTGGTGCGGGCGACGCCGTACGGGTTGTTGAAGCCGGGCTCGTAGTCCTCGTACGTGATCTCGAGGGCGTCGAGCTGCTCCGCGTACGTGTCCTGGCCGAGGCCGTCGTGGTAGGGACGGAGGTCGAGGGCCGGCGCGGCAGGGCTATAGATCCAGATGGTGATCTCGCCCCTGTCGGTGGCGGCGTTGGCGATATCGATGCCGGTAGGGTAGCGCTTCCAGAAGTTGCGCAGGCCGACGGCGAGGCCTCCCTTGGTGGCGCCGCCGAGGTAGGCGAGGCCCCCGGCGCGCGTGCCGCCGGGGATGTTGACCCAGCTCTGGCCGGCCTTGGTGCGCTTCTTCAGGGTGAAGCCGTCGGGGGACAACTGGGTCAGGCTGAAGTCGCTCCAGGTAGGGATCCAGTGGAGCCTGGTGGTGACTCTCTGGTCCCACGTCGCGGGGTCAGGCAGCTCGGCGCCCTCGTACTGGTCGGTGCGGACGGCGGCGCCGGGGTCCCTGCGGAGGCCGGTGATGCCCTGGACGGCCTCGCTGAGGAGGCCGCCGTCGATGCCGGAGATTCTGACGTGGCGGTTGTACTGCTCCTCCCCCTCGAGGGGGACCTCGAAGCGGATGCCGAGGCCGGAGATGAAGTCCTCGTCGGCCTTGCCGTCGTAGACGACGGTGTGGACGATGCGGACGGCCTCGGAGTTGCGGTACAGGTAAAAGCGCAGGACGAAGGGGAGCCAGTCGGGGTGGCTGCCCTCGCCCTGGACGGTGTGCTTGCCGCGGACGGTGACGAGGGCGCGCGCGGTGTTGTCCTTGCTGACGGTGACCTCCTCGACGTTGCTTTCGAAGTTGAAGTGGGCGATGCCGGTCTGGCCCTTGAGCTCGGCGCGGTCCTCGACGCCGGACTGGGAGTGTAGGACGAGCCTACCGTTCTCGCCGATGGTCTTGCCGGAGGCGGTCTTGATCTCGCCGACGACGACGTTGCCGGACTTGGGGAACGTCACGGCGAGCTTGCCGGTGTCGACGCTGACGGCGTCCGAGGAGTCGGACACAGTCAAGCCGCCGGGCTGCTGCTGTTGCTGCCGCCTCGTGCGGGAGAAGCGCGCCGTCGAGTTTGGCGACGACGAGGCGCTGACGGTGTACTCGTCCAGGATGGTGTTGGCCTCGGGGATGGCGTGGCCGGTCCACTTGATGGAGCCGTCGGACCAGTAGGCCGTGACCCAGGACTGCAGCGGGCCGCCGCCGGAGACGGTGAACTCGGTCGAGTTGGAAAAGTGCTTGCCGCGGGCCCAGGGCAGGCCAAAGGTCGTGCCGGCGCTGTACGAGGGCGTGCGGCCGAGCCACCGGACAGTGGCGCTGTCGGCGCCGGTGCCGTTGTCGAAGCGCTGGGCGTCGCCGGACCCCAGGAGCCCGGAGAGGACGACGAGACCAACAATGATTCGCGACATGCCTTGGAATGAACGAAAGGACGAACGAACCCTGAGTCGAGTCTGGCCGTTGCAGCGAAAGAACCGTGGCGGCGAGTGCGGCCGCTTCGTCCTTCTAATACAAGAAGAACGAGGCGTCCTCGGGATAATGAGCGGCGAACTGCGTGTCACCCGTCTGCGCTGGCGCGTCAGCTCCTGGCTTCGCAGCACCGCCTGGGGATGGCATCATCCGGTGCGAGGATCTGAACTCATGACGGTCCTCGATGCTACACTGCTGATGGCGACTAAATCTGCAGGTTAGATTAGGGTCTATGGGTACCACGGATCGCCAGAGAGGGGATCGATGCAAGGTTTTGGCAGTCTAGCTGGAACAAGGTGCTGCGAGTCGCAAATGGGAGCTCTCATATTTCGGTGCAATGGCGCCGATGAACAGAGTCTATCCAGGAGAAACTTGTTCACCTCCCCGACGGAGCAATTAGGCCGGGATACAGGTCCCGCAGACGTTCTGTTCGACCGAGAGACCGAGAGGGGGCATGCGAGAACGGTCCAAGAGGCGGACTCTATCGCGATCCAATGGCGAAGAGTCGAGCAGCATGTGGGATGCGGGGTTGACAGCGGCCGTGAGCACGACGGCCGGGACAGGGAAGCGAGATTAGCCGTGCAAGGTATATGCATATATCTAAAGTGACGGGACGCAGGGGCAGCCCGCTGGTGGGTGGTGGTTGATGATTCACTCTATTGCGACCTCAGCACGCAATATCGCACCATACGGCTCCTGGTCGAGGGGATTCCAACGGTGACCAACCGAATGGTGACTTGGACGGAGGCGTTGAAATGTGAAAGATGGTGGCATTCGTCCCCCTGAGATAGATGCTCGAGCTGCTGGAGAGCCGGATGGAGTAGATTTCAATGCAAGCCTTGGATGATGCCATGGAAGAAAGAGGAGATTGTGATTTCGGGATCTCCAGTACCAGACTCTCTGCTCATCATGCATGGGGGACGCACCTCGGTCCAAGAGCATATTCTAGTAGAGACACAGCAAATGGTTAACACGTGAAACATGATGCATATTCATGGACAGTATCCGTAAAGATGTTCCCACAGAGAGCTACCAAGAATCCACGTCCGTCTCACTTCCCATGCGGCGCAGTTCCCATCCCAGCGAGCAGTCCCGCCGGCTTTCGGCATCGCACCTTGGGGGCCTCCAATGATCACGGCCGGGATCGACTAGTGCGTGCAAGACCCCCTCCCTAAGCTCAAGATATTCGCGTGCGGGAGCCGGTTACTGATGTGCCGCCCGGATGATCCCTAGGGTTGGAAAGTAGACGAGATCCCCTGTCACCTCAAGAAAGCATCTTCCACACATCGTTATGTTGCCGGCGAGATGAAACTCAGCATGTACGTTTAGAGCACAAGGCTCATAATGGCGGACGAACTCGACTGCGAATCTTGGATTCCGCCCCTGCTTCAGCGTTTATATGTAGACGTCTTGTTTTGATGAAACTTGGCAATGGCGAGCATCCTCCAATGGAATTCGGATTGCAGACACACGATCTCCAAGACCCCTGATCAAGGTTACTGTCCCACTCGGTAAGCATGGTGTGAGTCATAAGCTAGCATAGAGTTCCTTTTTTCCAATCAATTGGTTTCGTGGTGTAGTTGGTTATCACGTCAGTCTAACACACTGAAGGTCTCCGGTTCAAGTCCGGGCGAAATCATTTCTTTTGGCTTTTTTCTCATGTCTCATGCTACATTTTGCTCCCTTCCATCAACACAACCTTCGATACGCCAGCAAACCACCTACGTCTTGCTACAAACCACAAGTGACCGATTCTTTTTTAGACCGTTGGATCAGTGTCCTGTTGTAGGTAGATATCCAAACCACATCATTACCAACGCAAGTGTCCTTCTCATCAAGGTGCAAGTCAACCAAAGCGTAAGTCATTCATAATTAAATATCTATATAATAACTCGTGTGTGTCTCCAAGCCAGTCTCGCCCCCGTATCCCTCACTCATTTCTTCGACTTGTCGTCGCCGGCCTCGTCCGCCGTCTCCAGGGCACCAGTGGCCGCCGCCGCCTTGGCTACCTCGTTTCCCGCTCCTTCGGGGCCCTTGCCGGCCTCGTTCTTGTCCCCCTCGGCGCTTGCATCCCGCTTCTCCCCGCCGTCGGTCTCGGTGTCGTCATTCTTGTCGTCGTCGTCGCCGGCTGGCGTCGGTGTCTGCGACGGCGTGGACTTCCTCCAGATGCTCACGCTCGGCATCGAGACCTGGCCCAGGGACGACACGGAGGCGGGCACCTTGGGCATGGACGGCATGTTGGGAATGCTCGGCATGCTGGGCATGTTGGGCATCTTGTTGGGCCACCAGCCCTTGACGCCCGTGCCGGTCGACTGCGCGATCTGGAAGAGGTGCTGCATGTACGACCGCTTCTCCTCGGTCGTCATGTTTTCCGCGCTGGCGTCCCCGACCAGATCGCCCTCGCCGTCCGCCGGCAGGGGCACGAGCGACGCCGCCGCGGCGATGTCGATGGGCGACTCGTCGGGCAGCCCGTCCGACGGCGGCCTGGACGCGTCCTCGTCGTCCGCCTTGTCGCCGCCGGACGCCTCGGACGCCTCTTGCTCCGTCGCCGTCGTGTTGGAGATGGCCTTCTCGAGCGTCTCCTCGACCTCGTGGTCCTCGGCGGCCTCTTCGGGCGGCGCGTCGCGGAACTTGGCGTCGTCGACGAGCGGCGCGTCGCTGTTGAACCATTGGATGACCATTTCGGCCGCGTTCTCGGTCATCTTCTCGTAGCCCTTGTGCTTCTCCGGCTTGAACATGCTCATGTGCGCCTGCACCTCGTCGTCGACCTCCTGCAGCACCTGGCGCGAGAAGATGGACGAGGCCGCGTGGCCCTCGTCCGGGACGGCGCAGAACGTCCTCTCGGGGACGAAGTAGCCGCCCTGCCAGTACCCGTTCTCGCCGAGCGACGCGTAAAAGTCGTGGATGCCCACGCCCTTGAGGGCGCCCATGCGCTCGAGGCGCCGGTTGAGCTCCTTCTGCTTGAGGAGCGCGCCGACAAACGTGAAGTGGTCCGAGAGCCAGGCGAACGACTGGCCGACGGTGCCGCGGTTGATGTAGGCGAGGCCCTGGCCGAGGGCGCCGATGCTCTGCTGGTACCCTTCCTTGACGGAGCCCTTGTTGAGGCTGCGGAGGCCCGAGATGATGGCCTCGCGGTTGACGTAGGCGGCGACGCCGCCGGCCGCGATGGCGCCGACGGTGCCGGGCGCACGGCGATCAGCTGCCACGTCTTCCAGCCCGGGTTGCCGGCGCGGCGGGCCGAAGAGGCGACGGCCGACGTGGCGGCCCGGCGGGTGCCCAGGCGTGCGAGGCTGGCCGGCGCGGCGGCGGAGAGGGCGGTCATGACGTTGAAGACGCTGCTGACCTTTTGGTAGTTTGAGAAGCCGCCGTAGACGAACATGGAGCGGGCCAGGCCGTTGTAAGGCGTGTCGAAGGTGAGGATGCCCTGGATTAGGGGGAAGATGGGGTCGTCTTCCGACGGGTTGGAAGTGGCCCTCTCGTTGACGGCGAGGAACAGCGCGTCGGCGGCGACGAAGCCTCTGGGTCTTTTTAGTTTTTCTTGCCAATCCCTTCGGTTCGAATGGGGGGGATGTGAGTGTTCTTACCCCATTGAGTGGGCGACGAGGACGACGCCGACTTGCCTATCCTTCGGCGGCCATGGCTTCTCAACGTTGGCTTTGCGGACCTCCATCACTTGCTCTTTCAGCCTGCCACAGACTTCTCAGCACGTTTCCCCCAAGGCCTTTGGGGGGGGGGGGGGCACCTTACCATGACAAAAAAGCCTCGGCGGCTTGCGCCAGTTCGCCTTTGGTCTCATACTGGGGGTAGATGATGGACTCGACGCGGTGGTCGGGCAGTTGCTTCGTGACTGAACGTTTCAGGTCCTAGGACGGAGGAGAGGGGATGAGCACGAAGAGCAACGGAAGAGGAGGAAACACACTCACATCTGGGAAGTCGTGAAATGTGTTGTCGTTGCCCTGGGATCGTGTTAGCTGGATGATGAATCACGGTATCCAGCTGCCGGTCACGACTTTACCTTGAAGCCGTGGACGAAACAGAGGAGCAGTGTCCGAGGCATGATGGATCGCCGCAGGCCAGTGACACGGGGGGTTATGGTAGGCTGGTCTGGTCTAGGTGTATATAGTAGGTAAGTCGTGGTCAATGTAGGATAAGATGGTTCACGGTATTTGCTAGGGTGAAGGGGTATTATTACAAAGAGCGTATAGGTGGTGGTGGTATGCAGGATGATGGAAAGTGTCGATGCAAGAATCAGAAGCCAGCAGCCATGGAGTAATATCTCTCGCGCCGGCGCTTCCTCCCTCTTCCCCTCTATCTCTCTAGCTCTCCCACGGGTAGTGACGATCCAGTGAGCAGTCAGTTCGTGCATGTGCTGCTACATCTCTTCTCTCTCCATGTTCCAGGTTTTCCTTCATTCCAGCCACACTTTCCGGTGCCCCAAAGTGCGTGGCGAGTGTCTCCGGAAGAGCCAATGACGGCGCAGTCAAGACGTCACCGATAACGTCATGGCGAGTCTGGAGAGACGCACCTCGCGCTTTTAGCGTCCGGGGGTTGCTCTTACTGGCCTCTCTCATCTCATTTCTCACCCCTCATTCACGCTCACTCACCCAAGATTCACTCACTCACTCACTTTCGGCTCAGCCCCAGGCCCTTCTCATCCTATCTCATCCCAGGCATGCCCATCCATCTCAGGCACGTCACAGTAGAAGTCCATAGTACCTATAGGTAGCAGCAGATGAGCAGCCCCGATGCACGCACGGGCATGCTGCTTCGGGCCGGATTGGCTCGGGGTTTTGCTCCTCCATGTGCGATCTGAGATGCGGTAGCTCACGATCGACGCAGGCATCGACCTTTCGCTTGAAGGGGTTCCAAGGTTTTGGTTCTTTAGCGGTGGTCCTGCTGTCCACGCCACAGCGCCACCCTCAGGTTGTCTCGGGGCTTGAGCTTTGCTAAATGACAGGGTCGAGCCGGCCGTCTTGGCCCCGGGGGAGAACAAAGACGTGGGCCAGCGTCGATGGTTTTATCTATCTTTCCTAGTGATGGTGCTCCCTCAGCCTTATCCACGCTGCCAGATGGCCTAGCTTGTCGGTTTGGCGATGAACCTCTTGACTCGCGTCCACGGCTGAGTCAAACACGGGTGGATTAGCCGTCTTGTTTCGACAGTTCGTCGTGTTTTAACACTTCCAGGAAGGATGCCTATCCTCTGCGTTATAGTTGATATTGGTACACCATGCCGCGTTGTCCATCCTTGGGTCTATTAGGTGATTCCAACGCATCGACCCCAAATGCATCTTGAACAAGCGGTTGACTCTTTTGCTGTATTAAAGCAGTAGACTTTGTAAATCGTACCCCGAGAGAACGCGAGTGCCAGACTCTCCGCGGGTTGTCGCAATGTTGCCATCTCACCATTAGGCGCAAACTTTGTGCACACATGCAATCGGCGCTGGTGTAACTCATCGACTTTGTCGGTATCTGTATGCTGACAAGGCAGCACAGCAGCACTCTTGTTGCCCTGGGTGTCAAGGGCCTCTAGATGACTGAAGAAGAGAAGAAGAAGAAGAAGATGATGATGATGAAGGAGAAAAATGCCAGGCCTTGCTTGCACCAGAACCATTTGTTCCATCTTGCAAGACTCGGTTCGTTGATAGAGTATTGGATCCCACCAAGACGAGCGCATCCAGGCCCCCTTGGCGCTCCAGGTTTCTCCGCACGGGGATGATAAAAAAGAGTTGAGTTACGTGGCAGAGCCCAAAGGTCTGAACACACCCCCCGCCGTTCCACGCGCCAGGCCCCTTGTCCAGCTCCCCCCCGCCTCCCTTCCCCTTTTTCACCCATCACGAACCGCAGGGAAATGGACGCCGAACTGAAAGCCTTCAACGCCCTGCTATCCGCGGACCGCAAGTCCAACGACGAGCTGACGGAGCTGCAGCGCGTCGCCATCACCGCCTTCGTGCTCGCGGGCCGCAGCTACCGCGAGGCCGCGCGCGCCTTCGGCTGCTCGCCCGGCGCCGTGCAGACGACCGTCCGGCGGTTCAGGACCGCCAGGTCTTTCGCGTCCACGCCCCGCAAGGGCAGGCCGGAGAAGCTCTCGGAGGAGGAGAAGCAGGCCGTCGCCAGGTCCGCCGTGGCCAAGAACCCTCCCACCTATCGGGAGCTCTCGGGGCAGCTGGAGGGCCGGGTCAGCCTCCAGACCCTGAAGCGCGTGGTCAAGAAGGCCCGCTTGGCAAAGGAAGGGGAATGAAGAGGACGCGTTTACTCGGAAAGATGTGTGGGTGCGACGCTCCTACGGGACCTTGAGTCGCTTGAACGTATGTATTACCCGTTACCAGTGGCCCACCTGTCTGCTCAAAGGTCCGTCCGTTCATGGTATTTGGCTAATTCGGAAGAAGTCGGTTTGAACACACAGGCCCGTTGGGCAGTTGGAGATCGACTCACCCACCAAGTGTATATCCCCCACTCTTGAGGCCCACGAAGGATGGTCGGATGCGTCTGGGCTCGAGTCGGGGAGGAGATTACTGCCTCACAGGGTTTTTTTTTTTTTTTTTCATATCATATCGCCCAACTAGGTGACAACTCTACCCTTGGCAGACATATATGCCTACATCGACAACGGTCCTGAATTCCAGAGGTGGCGATAGTTATTTGGCATGTTAATTTCGACACCGTATTTTCCGTCCATGATTGAGGTGCAGACAAGTTCCGGGATAGGTAGGGTGAATATTAAGCGTTCCGCTTGGCTAATTGGGCGATGAACCCAGACTGGACCGACACGTACTACGCATAGATCAAGCACTCTCGCTCATCCTTCTCTTCCATCTAGACGTTTCGCTCGGTTTTCACACTCGAATACTTGTTCTCGTAGTAGCTCTTTTGGAAATGCCACCAGACGCGCCAGCCGATCACAATAACGAGCGTCAGAGGTATGCTCACAGCCCAGTAGATCCAGAGCTCGGGAACGACCGTCCGCTTAGTGTCCCCTGCCGTCGAAGAGGCACCTTGCCAGCCGAACATGGACATGCTGAAGATAGTCTGGGGCCCTGATGTCACTTTTGGAACGAGAAGCCGAACCGGGGGGAGGGGGTAGGAAGACCATGGTCACAACGGCGAGCGTCTTCATGGCCGTGCTATCAAGACCCGCGTTCGCGGCATTCCTCCTGTCGAGATTGTTCTCCGCCTGGGCGATGTAGTTGTAAAGCTGTACGAGCGTTCCGTGTAAGCCGCTCGCCTCGGCTTTTTCCACGGGACTCCGGGGGGCGGAAGGAGGGCGTTTTCTTACCACGGTGAGCTGGAGATCTAGCTTCGACTTCATCGCGCCGACAAACGAGACAAGGGATAGCGCTTCGCATCGGAGGTAGTCGACGATACTGCGCAGCTCCGCGTCCGCCGCGGGGGACATTTGACCGTGGATCGCGCCCAGTTCGCCGCTGACGCGGCCGAGGAACTTGGCGTACTGCAAATCCCACTCTAGGACCCCGAGGATATTGACGACATTCTTCGCCGTCGTGAGCAGGCGCGCCGTGATTTGGAGCCTCTTTTCTTCGTCCTGGACCATGCGCTTAGCGAACGCGTCGACTCCCGAGCGCATTAGCCGGGCGGCATTGGTGACCCCGAGGACCTTCTCGATATCGGTCATATTGGCCCCCAATTGCCTCTTGAATGTCTCGGCTCTTGATAGGTGTTCCCGCATAAGGACTATTGGCAGAAACAGCGGGTGAGCCCAGAGCGTCGTCGTCGCGGACTGCATCGTCTCATGCAAACTCTTGGCATGGGGGATGATCGGCTCTTTCGTCACGTAGTCCCGATCGCAGAACATATTCCAGCCGTGAAGAAACGCCACCGTAGTGTCCGTTTCGAGGTGATGAGACATTGCCAGTCCGAGGTTTCCCAACTGGGACATCTGAGGGAGCTTGGCCGTGAGGGCTGGACTAGCAATCAGCCTTTCTTCGAGTGCAGTGCCACGCGTGGTGTTCTCTACCTATAAACTCGGGCCTGTTCTTGTTGTGCGCCCCGAAACGCAGATTGGAGTATTTCTCCCCGTTGTTGGCGTCGAGAGCGGGCAGCATCTCAGTCGAGAGCCGGAAGGCCGTTTGCATGGCCAGGAAAGAGGACCGGCTCATCGCGAAGCCCAAGGGGAGCCACCCTACGCGCTCGCACATCAGGAGGCGGATACGCATGGTTGATTCGGCCTCGCCAAACATGGCCCGCCGGGAGAACCGCCTCTGTTGGTGAAGCCATTGTTCGACCTCATCGTCGTCCAGAAAGCCGGTCCTGAAGCTGTCCGCAACGGAACCAGCTGCATCTGCGTGTTTAGGCCTTGTCGACTGAGCCTGATAACATGAGTCGTTACGTACCCGCGCAGTCATCAGCCCAAACCTCGAAGTAGCCAAGCTGCCCTTCACCGGGGCTCCATCTGCAGGAATCCAGGAGACGTTGGCGTTCAGCATTAAACATTGTGAAGGAGTAAAGTAAATGGGGATGGCCTGCCGATCCTAATGGGCTTTTGGCAGGGAAAGGAACAAACACCCTTTAGCTACGCGCCTAGATTGAACTCGGGGAAGACAGTGAAATGCAAGCTGATTCAGTTAAGCGCCAGGGAATTCAGATTCGGATTAAGAGCAGGGGGGGGGGAGGCAATTCCTATAGGATAAGCGACACCATGCATATGCAGCAGTAAGAGGTGCTCACATGCCGCTCGCATATTTTGTAGCGTCATCGTAGCAATAGTTTCTTCATCAATCTGATTCGGGACATATCAGGCCTAGAACTGTTGTCTTGTTATTGTTGTTGGGATTATGTTATACAACGCCGACCTCTTGTAGAGGATCAATGGCGTCGAGGTGACTAACTCCAATAATTTAGAATAGAAATAGGAGTAAGATGCGCTTCATTTTATGTTACATGTTAATATGTGAAGAAAAGCTCCTCTATATATAGGCAACTGATGTGAAGAATGCATACTATGCTACGTGATGAGAGATATGACGAGGCTGATCCCAAGCGCTAGATATTGGTGAGCCTATCGTGACTGTATAGCCCTCTAGGATCTCCGACGAGGTCTCTGGGGATTTCCGTGTGTTCAGCTGTACAGTCTCAATAGCACATTCATGTCTCTGTAAATACGCCAAGTAGTCATGTGGATAGACTAACAGAACGATCTCGGACATCTAGCACATCCGTCGTAAAAGGACCGTCATTCACTAATGATCAGCGGGGAGAAAGTGTGCCATCCACAACTACAGACAAGACAACAAGTTTGTCCCTTCACCATTGCGCAGGTTCTACCACGAGGGCCCATGATACAGCTCCCAGTGTTATCCGCGATGTGGTGCTCTTCCGTATAGCGATTCATTATCCCCCCCCCCTAAAATACTATACGATGTCTTTGCGCAAGAAGACGGTTCTTCTAACCACCGGGTTTCCGTCCGGATCCGTTTCTGGGAAGCCGTAGAAGTTGTTGACTGTGTGGATGAGCTTGTACCCTCTCCTCTCATACCACGCTTGGGCGGGCGACTGAGTTTTGTTCATGTTAGCGTCTACGTCGACCGGATCGCAAGTCCGTCAGAAGGATATGAGTGGAGGGAGAGGACGTACAGCGGGAAGCTTTCCCTTGTGCACCACGGCGGACTCCTTCCGGAGCTGGTCCTCCTTCGAGACGGTATCCAGCACCAGCGTCTTGGCGCAGAGCGGTGTGCCGGCGGCCATGGCCTCCGCCATGTCCATCGCCGCCCTTCCGATCCCCGAGCCCTGGATCGCGTCCGAGACGTAGAGGCTCTTCACCCAGAACACGTTCTCCTTGGGGATCGGGAGGCCGAGGGGCTCGGCGGGCGGGTTGCCGGCGTCGAGCGAGATGTGGCCGACGGGGTGGAACGGTGTCCCGGTGGCCGTCCTAGCGACGGCGTAGATGGATTGTGCGGTGTCTACAATCGGCTCCGTCTCCTGGAGAGGCAGCGTCGGTGTTAGTGACTGGAAGACAGGGCGGAAGACGGGGAAGGGGGGACCTTTGGGTATTCGGACACGTGCTTGGCGATCTTTGCATCACGCTCCGGGTCTTCACTTGTGAGTGCCTTTGGAGTTCACTGTTGTCAGCTGGTGCGCAATCCCGAGATAAGATATAATATGTGTGAAAATGGCCATTCGCAGGATCGCGTCCGCTTCAAGTCAACATCCCACACCAGACAAACAAACAAAAAAGACTAAAAAAACCATGAGACAACTCACGATCCAGTAGATGCATTTGAACCCCGAGCGCTGCCAGCCCTGCCATTCGGGCACCAGGTTAGCGTCCCAGCCGCATGCTATCCTCTGGTCCACCATCCGCGTGATGTGGTCTGCAGACTCAGGGTCCCAGGGGATCAGCGTGACTCTTGTTGATGACATTGTTTCTCTCTCTTTTTCGGGACTCCAAGTGAACAATGAATGACAAGTCGGCTCTCCTCGTGGTCTGGGAAATTTCGGAAACTTTTGTGATAATGGTTGCTAAGAGTTACAGAGCCCGAGTGCGGACCGATGCGTCAAGGGGCGAGTCGTGAACAAGAACACATGAACCTGACGGCTATCCTGACTTGGACGGGAGCAAGGAATTCGGCCCGGCTTTAACATGCGCCTGTTCAGCCACAAACCGCGCCCTTTTCGGCTTCGGCCACACTCGGTTCATGGGGTAAACGTGGGACAAGGCTATCAGGCCGATGTCGGCATGTCAGTCAAGGGCGCGGATAACACACGAAATGCGGGGCTTTTCGTTGGCCGTTGCTATGGATTTTATGATGAGTCTCTTCCCCGTTGGTGTTCGGCATGGCCGATTTGCCAGGGTATCCCGATTCCGAAGAAAGCGTGCGGACGGAAGCAAGATGGGAACAAGAGGCTCACTCACGAGCGGCGACGATGATGTTGAGAAGAAGATGAAAAATGCATATGCTCAGTACCTAGTCGCTATGTAAAAAAAAGACAAAAATGAACAGAATCGCACATCTTAACGCCTCACCGCCTTTTGCATGCTTAAATCCCACCGGTATCATCCCATTCCATATTCTATTGCGGCGGCATCGCCCACGTTCCGTTGGCGAACCACGTGCCGGCCTTTGTATAGTCTAGTGTAACGCCGTCCTTCATGTAAGCAAATCTGAAATACTCGGGCAGGGCCATCTTGGCCTTGCGCATCCACACGAACAGGTTGTCGTCCGGGCCGTCGGCAAAGTAGTACCGGAAGCGCTCGACGTCGTTGACCAGGGCGCTGACGCCGTCGTAGCCGGCGGCGACGAGGTCGGCGTCGGACGGCAGCAGCCAGCTGAAGCTGATGCTGCGCTCGAAGGAGCCCGAGGAGATGACGGGCTCGGCGAGGCGGGGGAGGAGGGAGCCGAAGGCGCCGTCCTCGCGCAGCTCGTCGGGGGTCTGCAGGACCGAGTCGAAGCCCCAGCGGGCGATGCCGTTGACGAAGAGGCCGAGCAGCATGCCCTGGTAGAAGAGCGAGGTGCGCGTCTGCATGCTGGTGCCGGGGAGCAGGAGGAAGGCCATGATGTAGTGGTGCACGCGCAGGTCGAGGCCGGGGATCGAGACGCCGACGATGATGCCGGCAAGGAAGAGGGCGTAGAGGGCCAGGAAGCGGGGCAGGCGGCCCTCGAGCCAGAAGAAGTAGACCTGCTTGGCCATGACGAAGGCGAGGACGATGAGGATGAGGGCCAGCGCCGGCTTGGCGCCGGGCTGCTGCTCGATGTCGTGGGCCGTGAGGCGCTGGATCGGCATCCAGCCGAACGTGTAGTTGGACAGCGCGCCGAACCAGAAGCCGCCGAGCCACAGCGCCGTCTTCTCGAACTGGGCCCGCAGGTTGGTGAGGGTGCGCCGGACGCAGATGCGGTAGAGCACGACGGCGCAGAAGGCGGCGGGCATCAGGCGGCCGGCGAACAGCGAGATGCGGTCCGGCAGGACGGAGGCCGGGTGGCGCGAGGTGGTGGGCGGGTCGGAGGCGAAGCTGACGTGGGCGAAGATGCCGACGAAGGAGACGAAAAACTGCCAGGCCGGGGACGTCGTGAAGAGCGAGAAGACGGCGGAGAAGAAGACCGAGGTCGGCAGGAGGACCTCGCGCGGGTCCCGCCGGCCGCAGCGCAGCTCCGACGGGTCGGCGGCGGACAGCTCGAAGGACAGCGGGGAGCGACGAAGTCCTGGTATCTCTTTACCTGCGCTTTAAAGATGGTCGGAGCTCTGCAGTCACGCGGTCTAACTAACATAAACCTGTCGCGGGGTGATGCCATCGTAATTGTAGCCTGTAGTGACATTCGCTCAACTACAGTCGGGGTTTCCGCACGACCAAGTGCAGTAATGACGACGCAGGTTTAAAGATGTCCGACATACTACACTAAGGCGGCAGGGAGGAGGGAAGTTTGGATCATTCCCCTCCGGGAAACATTCCTAAGGCTTCTGGTCTTAGGGGGGTAGGCTAAACGTGTTCGTAGTCACCATTGCTAGGCATTCAGGTCAAATTGGGTTCCCGTCGCGCGGGGAGCACGAAACCATGACCGCATGGAGAGACTATAGAACGTTGGTCACTCGTCTTCCCGGTCGGTTACCCTATAGCGGGTTTTTCCGGGCTACGCCGGCACTCCCTGGTTATCCATTCGCTAGAATTCAGGTCGGTTTCTCGGCCTACCCGGATAGGAGAAAACGTCTCGCTAGATCTTGAGCCATAGTCTGCCAGCGGCCGGACCAGGAATGCACTGGATCGTTCTAATGAACAGGTCGCGGACGGGGAGAGATGCTCTGAACGACTCGACATCGTCACGCATGTACAAGAGTAGGGTACATCTTGCTGAGGCGAGTGTGGATCCGCCGATAATCTTAATTACGGCGCTTGCGATTTCCGTTGATATACTCACTAACGGGACCGACCCCCTTACAGTTGACCTACCCCGGGAAGTACGAGTCGAAGGGGGACGGTCTCGACGCCGTTCCGGGCCGAGGCGTTGAAGACCTCGTGGCGGCCGAGGCGGCGGAGGCGGCCGCAGCCGCCGCTGAGGTCGGTCGCGACGCCGGCGTGGATGGCGGCGGCGCAGATCATGGAGTCGCCGCGGTAGACACCGTCGCCGACGACGAGCGGCTTGTAGACGATCTCGCGCGGGCCGACGGCGTGGGGGTTCAGCAGCTTGTGGGCCATGCAGTTGGCCGGGCAGCGGAAGGAGAGGCTCGCGTTGGCGAAGGGGCGGCAGTCGGCGCCGTCGAGGCCGCAGCCGTTCTTGAAGCGCCACAGCGTGTCGCCGCAGTCGAGGCTGACGACCTGGCGGCCGTTGGCGCCGTCGTCGGTGAGGGCGTGGGACGAGGCCAGCGGCACGGAGAAGGCGACGGCCCACAGGGCGAGGAAGACGGCGACGAGGGCGCCCTTGCGGCGGGCCGTGGGCGCGATGAGGTCGAGAAGCCGCGGTGGCGCCTCCTGGACGGCCGGCAGGACGGGGCGGATGGTGTGCACCCGCGGCGGCTGCGGGCCGTGGATGCAGTGGCGCTTCGGGGTGTGCGGGAACTTTTGCTGCGAGAGCGACGGCCGGCTGGAGGTGCTCTCCTCGAGCTCGTACTGCTCCTCGTCTGTGAGGAACCCGGCCTCTTCGTCGGCGCTCCGCCGGCGCGCGTACTTGTCGTCGGCGTCATCGTACTCGCTGTCCTTGAACGGCGGGTCCCTGAGCGGGAAACCATCACCGGGGGCCCCCATCTCTCTCTCTCTCTCTCTCTCTCCCTCTCTCTCTCTCCCTCTCTCTCTATATATCTCTCTCTCTTCCTGTCCGAGGTAGCCAGCTTCCCCTAGCCTGTCTCTCCCACTCGGTCTCTGGTCTCTCTCTCTCTCTCTCTCTCTCCGTCTCTCCCTCTCTGTCCTCTCGGCTCGGTTGCTCTTGTGATCGAGGAGGCTGGCCGGCGCTTCAGTTCACGTAACGTGGGTGGGTGCGAGTACGAGTTCGAGCGAGGGACGATGAAGTCACCGACGGAAGAGAGCAAGAAACGTACATTCCTTGGCGACGGGGGAGGAGAGTCCGAGAAGAAAAGAACGAGTGCCGTGCCCAGCTAAGGTATTCGAACATAAGAGCTTGGGTAGCAATAAAATGAACACGGGGGGGTGACCTAGCACCAAACCGAGATGGAACCCCCTTCCAGATCCCCATAAAGACCCCCCAATGGCCCCCCTTTGGAGTGGAAATTGGCCACGGTGATCGGAACAGACGTAAGGGGCGCGCTATCCTTGGTGGGGGCTTACATTGTCTACACTACCTACTTGACTCGGTCCCTTTCGAGACACGAGAGTCCAAGCTTTTCATCGTTTCTGAGCGAGGCGAGACGCTAAACTGAGACAATCGGGGGGGGGAGGGTCTTTAGGGCGTTTCTTGTGGTTAGGATGAACGGCATGTGTGCATATATCCCCCCCCCTGGTCCCTTGTCTCGAGCCGCCGCCTCTGGATAAACAATCGAGTTGGGTCAACGACTGGATTCTATCTAACGTTACACAAAGGGAGGGCATTTCCAGTTCGATTCTTCGGCGGACAGCCAGAGGGTTCACGAGGGAAGAGAAGAGTCTGTTGGCTTTGTTCGGCTAAGCTTCCGAGTGCATATTTGATGCGTGTTTGCTTAATCTGAAACTACAGGGGGGGGGGACGTTGCCAGGGTCACACAGGCCAAATGTTGGGTGAAAAGACGGCGAGTATCCGTAATATAGGTAGATATCTCCCCCTCTATGCGACACGAAGCGGTGAGTCGGAGCAAACTGAATCGAATCAATGGATATAACGGATACACGAAACGACACACTCCTGTACCTCTAACGCCCAATCTTCTCATCGTGGATATTCTCTCGCGTTTACCTGGCCGAATGCCGACCTGCAATGCATCCTCGTCTTACATCCGATCAAAGCCTGCATGTCAAAACAGGGGGACTACGGTACACTGATCCAAGGCGGTCCCCAGTAGACAGAGTGTCAAAACGGGGGGACGAGTCGGCCACAGCCGCTGTTGCAAGGGGGGTTTCTGACAGTTGCTTGGTTGAATCCCGGCACTTTATGTAGACACGACTGCAACCGGATGAACTGAATGCGTCGTTGTCGTGTGCATGTGAGAGGTGAGCTGAGCCGGATGTACAATTTCTTGGTTCTCACTGAGACATTTTGACCATCTTCACGGGTACGACTCCCGAGACGGAGATATAGATGAATTAAACATTATACTTCTTGCATGCACATTCAGCCTAGTGTAACACCATGAGAATACTGAGCCGTGTCTATCAAGCCCTATTGTCCCGTACTGCGAGGGGCAATGAACAACGCGTGCGCGAAACCATCGGACGGGTCGCACGGAGGGCATTTGCATCTTTTTGCAGGCATATACCTAGCAATGGATGCCTGTTTGCGTGCCTCTGAGCTCGACGAAACGCCTCGTATCTAAACCTAATGCAACGTGGGCTTTCTCTGTTCACCAAGAAAAGAAGAAGAAGAAGAAGAAGAAGAAGAAGACGGTAAAAGACGCCGTCTAAATCTCGCAGGTGTACTCCATCGTCAAGTCCACCCGCGGCACGCCCTCGAAGCCGGCCGGCACGGCGTACGACACGTTGTAGTACCAGTGGTCCCTCAGCTGCTGGCCGTACGTGACCGGCTGCTTCTCCAGCCCCGGCGCCGACACGTTGACGCTCAGGCACGGGAGGTCCTCGAGCCCCGTGACGGTCTTGCCGCCCAGCGTCCACGACGGCGGGATGCCGGACAGCGCAAAGGTGAAGATGTCGGACCCGGCCTGCGTCGCGTTCGGGTACGACACGCTGAGGGACCGCTCGCCGGCCACGGCCTTGATGGTCGACGCCGACGGGTACAGCAGGAAGAAGCCGATGTAGGGGAACGGCGCGTGGCTCGGGTCCGACGCCCAGTGCACGATGGCCGGCACGAACTGGTTGCCGCGGTTCACGTCCTCGGCCACCTCCTGGCCGCCCACCATGAGCGGCGCGCTGACCCACGCCGTGACGTTGCGGACCTCGCTGCCGACGGCGTCCAGCTCCTCCCTCGCCGTGCGCGCGATGCTGCGCGAGCCCTCCCACGGGCCCTTGGCCTTGAGCGCAGCCGCGGCGTCGGCCGAGATGTGCTTGGCCACCGTGTCCGAGACCAGCGCGATGGCCGCGCCCTGGGCAGCGTCGTAGAGCAGGTCGTTCTCGCCCTTGGGCGGCTGCGGGCCGAAGTCGCGCCCGAAGATGGCCCACCAGTACATGGGCAGGATGGACGAGTGCTCCGTCATGTCGCGCGTGTAGGCGCGGTCGTACGGCCCGACCAAGTTGCCGAGGTACGGGTTGTAGTGTGTCGCGAGGTCGTCCCACATCTTGGTGAGCATGTACTCGGCGTTGGTCGTCATGGTGGCGTTGCGCGGCCCGTAGGCCATGTTGGCCGCCAACGCCCACACGTCCATGCCGTAGTAGTTGGGCGCGTTGTACTCGCCCAGCGTGTTGTTGAACTGGAAGAGCTCGAGGAGCTGGGTGCCGTGCGTGTTGGCGAAGTCGATAAACGTCGTGTTGCCGCGGCGCGCGCCGATCCAGCCGACCGTCAGGGCGCGCATGAGGTTCGGGTTGGAGTACCCCAGGATGAGGTTGTCGCCCTCGGGGTAGCTGCCGTTGCGCCTCATGGCACCGACGGCTTGAATCTCCAGCGCGTCTTCGATCTTCTTGACGAGGTCATCGCCGAGGAGGTCGCCGTAGAGCTCGACGTCTTGGATGAGCTGGGTTCTGGTGAATGTTAGTTAGTATTCCCATCTTTGTCCGCTTCTCTCTCTCTGCTGCAGTGGGGGGGCGGGCATGTGGACTTGGACTTACCCGATGAACTCTCTCCAGTTGGGATCATACGTGTTCTTGAGCCACTGTTAGCACCGCACAGCACCTCAATGCGATTCTTGCTTTTTCGAATGGAATGCGAAACACCAAGAGAAGACTACTACTCACGTAGATACTCGGCGGATACAGTTCAGAGTCGGGCGTCGGGTCCGGCTCGTCGGGCGAGAGCTTAAATGTTCCGTACCATGCCGACTCGTAATCCGAAGTCAACTGGCTCGCCAAACTACAACAGTGGGCTCACAATCAGCTTCGTGTCGTTCAAGCACAGCACAAATAAACACATGAACAGAACTCACACGTTCTTGATCGCCGCCTTTGCATTCTCCACGTCGTTCCCCTCGTTGCGTTGCAGCAAACCGGCCGTGTACCACGCCGTGAACCGGATGGACCACGGACCGTTGTCCTGGTACCAGATAAGCTTGTACGAGTCGTCCCATCTCGAGTCCTGGACTCCCATGGCGTAGTCGAACAAGCTTTGAGCGTCTAATAAACAATCCCGTAAGTTTCCAAGAAAAAAAAACCCCCGCTAAATGGAACAAACACGTCTAGGTTCATTCTGCGGGATGGATCTACTCACTAGCTGAAAGCGTCGGCTTGCTTGCTGCTGCGACCCCCAGCGTCGCGCTGGAGGTCAGGATTGAAGCCACGGCCAGGTTGAGACGCATTGCAAGAGTCAGAGAGATACGCAGGGCACTGGAGGAACAATCATCGGAAGAGACGAGAGACGTCTTCTCTCTCGATCGTCTTCTGGCCCGCTGCTATATACCATAATCACCCAGGTTCCGGGTGGATATCCCAAGCCATTCTCGCGTGGAGTCCCGCTGCTCACGCGATTAAACAACTGATTGTACCTCTCTCTCTGTCTCTCGGGTCTGGTCTGGGGAAACCAATTTCCCCAACTCATGCCTCTCGGCCCAATCTCTTTCTAGAACCCGTGGTCCGCCAACTCCGTCTGAATCCGCCAATCACAACCACTAATTCGCCGGACAGAGCCCGGCCAAGCCCGGGCCGGAGCCGGTGGACCATCACCGTACCCCCCCCGGGCCATGTTACATATACCCCAACATCGAACTAGTGGATTGCGCACAAGTGGGGTTACGAATGGGTTTGCGGGGGAGGCAATGCGTTTACCTCGGAAACGGCCGCGTGAGAGATACCAGGGGAGAGATATTGAAATTGCCATCGTGGCACGCGGTCAGCCCAAAGGTCGGGATATCTTGTCAAGGCCACGAGCTCAACACAATCCTCTCTCCCCGTCCCTTTGATCGTCATCATCCTCGTGTTCCTCGTGCTCCTCCTTCTCCCCTCTTCCCCCCCCCGCCCATCTTGGGGGCTATGTTACATCTGGCACCACGATTCATTTCACAGTTCCCCGATTCGGCTTGTTTCCCCCCGACTAGCTCCCTCACCTGATAAGCCTAGCCAACCCGAAGCCATGGATCCGGCAACCCCACTGATATCTCATGACCTCGCTCTATTTGGCAGTCCATGGCTATCTCTCTCAATAAGCAACCCAGGCTATAGGCTAGGTAGGATTCCGTGCCCCTCCGGCCCGGACCATGACCGGCTGTGGTAGCAGTGTTATCGTCAGTTGGGAGCTGTGCGAAGCTAATCGGCCTGTCGCCGGGTCGCGCTTCGTCGGCATATGTACGCGATAGACCCCTCGGTCGTTTTCTCCTCACCCCCCGCCTCAAGCCGAGAAGACTCCCTCTCTGTCTCTCTTCCTCTCTTTCTCTGGCCTTGACGACCTCGCCGAGGAACCGCGCAGCCATGTCGAAAGAAGCCACCGCCACATCGGAGCCTGTCGGCATCCCCGTCACCGTTGACGCCGCCATCGCCAACAAGAGAGGCGCGTTCAAGTGGATGTCGAACCCGGGCATCATCAAATTGAACTGCGTCATTACCCTGTCCCTGGTGTCGAGTTACGCGACCGGCTACGATGGCTCCATGATGAACGGTCTGCAGTCCTTGGACACTTGGAAGGCATCGTTCAACAACCCCGACGCATCGGAACTGGGACTGTTAGTGACCCCATATCGGACTCTCCCTCTCTATCTCTCCCGCACATGATACTGACACCCCTCGTCTTTCCAGTCTGAATGCCATCCAGAATGTCGGCCAGCTCGTCGCCCTGCCCTTCTGCGCCTGGTTCTGCGACCACTTCGGCCGCAAGCCCGCCCTGCTGGTCAGCGCCGCCATCCTCATCATCGGCGTCGCCCTCCAGGGCGCGGCCCAGAACGTCGGCATGTTCATCGCCGCCCGCGGCATCCTCGGCTTCGGCCTCGCCCTCAACATCACCGCCGCGCCGCTCATGATCATGGAGCTCGCCTACCCCTCGCAGCGCGCGCCCCTCGTCAGCATCTACAACTCGCTCTGGGGCCTCGGCGCCCTCAGCGCCGCCTGGATCACCTACGGCACCTTCCGCATCGGCGACACCTGGGCCTGGCGCATCCCCTCCATCCTGCAGGGCCTCTCCAGCGTCGTCCAGCTCGGCCTCTGCTTCTTCATCGAGGAGTCGCCGCGCTGGCTGATCGCCAAGGAGAGGGACGCCGAGGCCGAGGCCCTGATCGTCAAGTACCACGCCAACGGCGACGCCTCCGACCTCATCGTGCCGCTGGAGATGGAGGAGATCAGGGCCGCCCTGCGCCTCGAGGCCGAGGCCTCGCGCACGACGTCCTACCTCTCCTTCTTCCAGACGCCGGGAAACCGACGCAGGTTCCTCATCATCCTCTGCGTCGGCTTCTTCTCTCAATGGTAAGCTGATTCGACGACGACTGGTATCACTCACGGTTTGACTAACATTTGGGGCAAAATTTAGGTCCGGCAACGGTCTGATTTCCTACTACCTCACCCTCATCCTCGACTCGATCGGATACACTTCGGAAGACACCCAGACGCTCATCAACGCCCTGCTCACGCTCTGGGGTCTCGTCTGGGGCATCCTCGCCTCGGTCCTCGTCAACCGCTTCCGCCGCCGCACCATGTTCATGGTCTCCACCGTCGGCTCCCTCGTGTGCTACGTCATCTGGACCGGCCTCCAGGCGACCTACGAGAGGCAGACGGACCTCACCGGCGAGGGGTCCCCGGCCCTGGCGAAGGGCGTGCTGGCCATGATCTTCTTGTACAACGTCACCTTCACCGTGGGCTGGGGCGCCCTGCAGGTCACCTACGTCGTCGAGATCCTGCCTTACAACCTCCGCGCCAAGGGCCTGGTGCTGTACAACCTGTTCGTCGCCCTGGCGCTGATCTTCAACCAGTACGCCAACCCCATCGGCGTGACCAACTCCAAGTGGAAGTACTACATTACGTACGACGTCTGGTTGGCCTTTGAGGCTTTGGTCGTCTACTTCGTCTTCGTGGAGACGGGCAAGATGAGTCTCGAGGAGACTGCCGTCATCCTCGACGGCGTCGAGGATAAGCTGGTCGAAGAGGTTGCGCAGAGGACGGAAAAGCTCGCCATGGGCGGCAAAGAGGCCATGTGAGAAGGCAATCCTCGCGGGTAAAGCAGAGCTTTTTTGTCATTATAGCAAGCGAGTCACGACTGGCTTGAGAATTGCAGAGCATAGATATTGCAATCACTCCTTTAATTTAAGTCTTAATAGTATAACAGTGTGGCGTATTCCGGAAATATAGTCGCTCTAGAGCCCCATGAGCGGTCTAGTGCAGTTTGCCCGGTACATACAATACAGGATAAAAGGGCTAAAGATGATAAGACAGTACATTCTTGCACAGTCATAACAACCAATCACAACGTAGTCTAGTTATGACAGGTATTGTTATTGTGGCTTATATCACGTCCTGACAAAGGTTTATAGGAATTTGGCTGGCTATTGCTCATAGAAGGGAATAGAAAGTGTAGAGAATCTACCAGAAATCTCAGTCACTTCTGGGTTGACCATGTTCCCCTAGGAAATGCATGGCTTCTCTCTATGATGCCTTCGGCAATGAATTAACGCCTATTGCCCGTTGCGTTGTATGAAAGAGGCGGGTTTATAAGAGCAGTGTCAACCCACACGACCTGGCCTGTCCGACGTCACACGTTCCTATGACAAGGTCAAATTGTTGTTCCCACTCATCCTAGTCCCCGCAAGTACGTTTCTGCCTGTGATCGGACCATTGAAGGTCGCGCCCTGGTGCTCTGTCATAGGTCGCTGCGCCGGTTCTAGCGCCAATGGACCGCCGGAAGAGGACCTCTGCCAATCGCCAGCAACCGACTCGAGCGATGGCACGATCAGAAGCAGCTCCTTCGCATACGCGGCGGCTGTGGCGGCGGCGTACGGCTGCCACTTCTTGTTCTTGTGCGCATCGGCGTAGTCACAGATGCCGCGGACGACGATGCACGGGAAGTTGTTCATCAGACCGGCTGCCTCCATTTCGAAGCACAGGACGCCCCCAAGCTCCTGACTATGCCGTTTGCGTGTTTTCCCATCCTTAATAACTTGGTTGCCGGACGCAATGGTCCCAAAGAAGAGGACCGGGTCAGTGCTCTCTCGTGCTTCCCGGAGGATTACCTCGTCTCGCCGGCATTTTAGGCATGTCGGTCCCGGGACGTGAGTCGAAGCGGCCATGTAGAGCGTGTCTTTCTCAGGGCCAGGGGATCTGAACTTTGGGTTGTCGGTATACTTGGCCAGATGCTCCGTGATCCGGGTTTTACCACGGAAATCGTTTGATCGTAGCTTAGCCAAAGCCTTGAGAAGGATTTCGGGCGACGCGTTCAAACTTCCCACACGCGCGAGCACGCCACCCGCTCCCGTCTTGCCGAAGTCGTATTGGACTACGCCGCCGTGTTGACCCGCCGGCTGGCTAATCACGACGTCCCCGAGGCGGATGTCAACGTCATTACCGTCCTCTAGGTCCGGGGCCCCGCCTCCGATACCGACAAGGATGTTGAACCGCAACGAGGGAAAACTCGACTTCATCTGGCTCGCGACGATGGCTGCCTGGTTCGTGCCCATCTGGCCGGCTGGCATACAGGCCGCGACGACGTTGTGGGTGCCGATTCGGCCCAAGGTGTAGATGTTGGAGTCGGTTGCGCAAGGGGGGAGGTCGGCGAACTCCTCGTCCATCATCTCGGCTGCAGCAGCGAGCTCGATCGGCAGGGCGCAGACCCAGCCGACGGTGAACTCGTCGGCCGAAACTAGTGTTGGCATTTTGGTCGATTCTGTGGGTATGTGCTGTCTGCGACTGTTCTGCAAAGGTGTAGTAGTGTTGACATTTGGTACAACAGCTCGTTATTAACTGTTAATTAGCTGGGTGAAAGATGTTGGTATAAGTCCTGTGAGGACGGGCATCCTGCAAGGCATAGACAGCACAACGCGCTGAGGGCGCCTTGGGCTTACTACTGGAAAGCCTTGTCAGGCTTTTTCCCATTTCGAGTCGCAGGTTTCATTGTATCTCTAAGCCACACAAGGCATCGGTGCTGTATGCCGCCTTTGGCACAAACGTGGCTCTGGACTCGAAGCTGCCGGGCCAACTCAGAGATACCGTGGTGGCTGACCAATTAATGTAAAGGATTGACTATCTCGGTTGTTCCCAACGAAGTCTAGCCTGATGTATTCTGGCCCGCCCCGAAGGCATCTTGTACACGATGAAGGTCGTCTATTCGTTGCCTGATGCCCTGGTACTCTACATTTCCTGCGGCCCCGTCGCATTGCATGGCCTTGGCGTACGCAATGAGCTCTGTGGTGTTCACGTGGAGGTTACCATCTGGTCATCCTCAACCCTCCCCCTGAAACGAAGCGCTTGCTTCTCACGCATCCGCCCTTGGGAAAACCGCGCCTGTTTTTTGTTGAATGTCTTCCGAGTTATGGACGCTGATCGACAATAACATACTATGGCTGAACGTGTAACGCCGCTGCCATCATTTGGGTCGACTGAGGCACACAACGCCCTTGTTGGAAGCCAGTTCTCAGGCCAGACCAACATCACTTTTCAAGTGAGACATGGTGAGAACGACTCCTGCCAAACCGCCCAGATGAATTAATCTAATTGTCGCAGACGAGTCGCAAAGACTTGAAGGCGAAAGAAAAGCACGTGAAAAAGAAGGTGCGTGTGGCTTTGCCACTTAAGACGATGTCTAGGAGGATACTAATCGCCAACTAAGAAACTACAGACTGTCTTCGCTCACTGGCGTTCCGTGAGATCAACGCTCGTCGGCATGATATCACGCATGCCCACCAGGACACCTGCGACTGGTTGTTTGACACGCTCGAGTTCCGGCAATGGATGGACCCTACATGCCTACAAGACCACAATGGGGTGTTCTGGATCAAGGGCAAGCCGGGCGCGGGCAAGTCGACGCTGATGAAGCACGCGTTTCATCATTTTCACAAGCCCGGCGTCAGAAATTACCATCTGGTAGCATACTTTTTCAACGCTCGAGGCGAAAAGCTTGAGAAAGCGCCCCTAGGCATGCTGCGGTCCATGGTCCATCAGCTCCTCCGGACAGACGATGCGCTATACGCACATTTCCACCAGAACTTTATTCCAGAAGGCCTGGAAATATCAGACTATCAATGGAGGCCATTAGAATTACAAGAATTCGTTCGCTGGGCTGTCACGCAGCGCCTCTCGACGCCATTCCTTCTTCTCGTCGACGCACTAGACGAATGTAACGAGCCCGATGCTCGCCATGTCGTTGAATTCCTCGAGTCGCTGAGGATTCTCGCCTGCCAGTATAGGACTCAGCTGAAGATATGCCTCTCGAGTCGGCATTACCCTAGCATCACAATGCGCAAGGCTGTTGAGTTGAAGGTTGAGCATAGCAAAGACCACGAAAGAGATATTTCCAAATACATCAACGAAAGACTGACAGTAAACAATTTCGACATCATATATGAGATTCGAAGGAAAGCTAATGGTATCTTCATATGGGTCGCTATTATTGCGTCTGTGGTCAACAAGGCGTACGACGAGGGCCAAGTTGAAGCCATGGGGAGGACTTTGGAGGAAGTCCCGGCCGATCTCGACGCAATGTTCTCTGCCATTTTGGGAAAGGACATTTCGAATTCAGCCGAGACAGTCCGCATGTTACAATGGGTGCTCCTCGGCCTGCGTCCGCTTACGCCCCAAGAACTCTTCGTCGCTGTAGTGGAAACAGCTCCTCCCGCAAGCGACATAATACAGCGACGGATTACCACCTCGTCAAAAGGCCTTGTTGAAATACGAAGAGATTATCATACCAATTCTGTCCAGTTTATCCATTTATCGGTCAGAGGATTCCTGTTTCGATACAAGAAGCTACAGATGTTAGACCCAACATTAGGACCTGAGCCATTTGCGACCATCCACGGTCGACTCTGGGCTCGCTGCAGGTCTAGTATCAAGGAGGCTGTTACTACATCAACTCCTCGGGAGCACATTTTGTGGTGATGCGACAAGGTCCCCTTCTTTCAATATGCAGCAGATGACATTTTTCAACGTGCAGAGAGAGCCTTGTCGAAGTGTCCTGCCGATACCCCCTGAGAACGAGCATCCAGAATCGGCTCCGAGAGACCGATCGCTGGTTTCCGTGGTGGAGTACTCATATTCCGTGGTGGAGTATACTCCGTGGTGTTGATTTAGAGTGGCTTCCAGAGCTGTGGCCCGACCAAAGGACGGGCCCATCACTTGTCCACATGTTGACAGTTCTTGGGCTGCCGAATCTAGTGAGAGTCCTTCTCGAAGGCACCAACATCAACACACAAGGCAGCACATATAGTAAGGCATTACGGGCTGCTTCACATTCAGGGTAGTGGGAGATTGTAGAGCTGCTCCTTGAAATGGGCGCTGATTGCACAGCCTAGTGGGATGGCCCAGGGGTTCAGGTAACTGACAGTAGACGCTATCAGACAATGTAGTTATAGGAGGCCTACAAAAGGAGGAGGAAAAGGATCGAAGAAGTGTTCAAGTCAAGCAGAGGTACAATGTTAAATCTGGGGTTGTAATATGATATACCGCTTATCTGCTAGATCACATGTTGTTAGCTGGCTTGCTATGTTGCTTGCACATCAACAACTTGCGCGTCATGTTTCGACGTGCACTGAATGAATCAAAGGAATAAGACAAACACTTGAGCGGTTTACGCTACCCTACGTTGGATGCGCGGTTTGACGGCCCAAAAGCCGAGAATCGGGCTGCAAGCCCACCTGGAGCATGACTCGCCGGCCGACAGCCTGTTGTGTATCAACAGTATTCACAGGGGGCGGGCTGGCTGTGTCTACTATCGATCGACTCGTTTTCCAACCTATGGGCTGACGGCCATAGATCGCAATGTAAACCCCATTCCGAATAGAATCAAGGCTAAACTCACGCCAGTGCAAGCGACCATTGAAGATTGGGCGTTCAGAAGACTGAAGACCACATTAGAATCCTTCATATGACTCTGTCCACCACGTCCCCCATCGTCGGCGAAGTCCATGGTTCCATCCATCACCCTAGGCCTTCCCAGTAATGTGGCCCAACTGACCGGTCATCTTCCATCCAAGGCACTGGACCGCCCGCCATGCCAACTGCGGTCTGCTGCTGCGCCGCCGGGGTCAGCGAATGGAAGCACATGCTTACGAAGTAAACCCGGCAAGAATCGTTCGACTGGCAGAGTCACGTTGAGCAGACACGGCGCACATAATTCCTGATCTTGGGACCCCTCCAACCGTGGATGGACAAACAAAGGCATAGCGCGCAGGAATCAGACCAGGGCGTAGACGATCTTTGTCCCTATGTGGCCCAGAGAAGCCTTACAGAACAGGGGATCCGGCCTTCTCCAGACTAGATTTGCCAGCTTGGAAGAAACTGTCAGACCCGCGCCATCGGGATCGCAATCACACCACCGCCCCGCCATATCCGGCCAGACACCACACCACCCTCGGACAATCAACAGACAACACCGGAAAGAATGAGCAAAGGCGACGGCATCATGATCGGGGAAAGCAGGCTAGCACCGTGTTATATATGCTCTCGCAGAGTGCGAGATGGCAACACAAGATCGGATGCACTCCAGTCCACATCGACCACATCGTACAAAAAGCAACCTCAACTGTCTGCAGACTGTTTCAACTGCAACTAAAAACCTACTGCACTACGACTGCATCATCCCACTCTCGCCTTATCTTCAGCAACAACCGAAACAACTTACAGTTCCCACAACCGTCACGATGGTCAACCAACCAGCCAGGATTCCAGCCACCACCCCGGCCCTTGCTAGGTTCCTCCCTGCTGCCATCACTGTTGGCATCGGTAAGTCCTCAACCCGCTACCCCGGCGGCACGGCCCTCGCTAACATGCATCCGTTTCGCAGTTTCCGCCGTCGCCCTGAACATCCGCTCCCAGCTCAAGACCGAGTCCCAGACCATGGACCGCTTCTTCGCCAAGTACAAGAACCCCCGGAGCGAGGCCGCCCGGCAAAAGGTCTTTGATGGCGCCTTGGAGGACCCCCGCAGGAGCTGGTTCAACATCTTGGGCTGGTGACTGTTTCAGGACTAGAAGATTTTTTTTATTGGCAACATGGGCCGGGCGTTTTGGGGGAGGGCATACCAATATCATGAGGGGGAGGCTGCGTGCTCCGCTGGGCGTGCAACCGTTCCATGCACATGTCAGAGAAGGATGTGTTGCAAGCTAGTGGGGGTTTCGTCTGAACCGGAATCTAGTGCTACAAAGAGTAATTTTCTTAATCCAATCTTCTTAAAGTTCTCTCTGGTTGCTATTCGCTCTTGCGTCCTATCTATGTGCTTGGCCAGAGAAGTTTCCCAACCACTAAGATTGATTCCCGTGGCAATGCCACCGACCAACATTGCCGCAAGACAAATGACCGGCAGAATAGCCATGAACACAGAAAGTGCCTCTGTTTGAGGTCGTCACGCAGGTGTTCAAGTTTCTAAACAGGGCGGCAAGGGAGGAGGAGCCGTATCGCGACCGATACGGCGACGCGAGCCCAAGAGAAAACGGAGGCCGCAGCGACGAAGACGATGAGGAGTTGGACAACGAAGGGAAGACTCTGCTGTACTTTCACTTGTTAGAGTTCGAGCAGACGCAGCTGAGGAAGGTCTACGTGACGCGGATGCAGCAGTCGCACCCCGACTGGGCGACGAGAGTCGAGATTTACTCCCTGAAGGCATATTTTCTCGAAGCGGTTCGTCGCTGCAGGGGCGGCTTTCATCTAAAGCGCATCTCCCAGTGGGTTGATGCAGTCATGCAGGGAAACTTTCCGCGTCTTGCGGAAGCTCTCCAGGAGAGATGGTGGTGATTATTATAGAATCGAGTGGGCGTCACTCTTTGCTGAGTCTACCAAGTAGGCGGAACTCAGGGATGCCGGATCTGCCGAGGGCGGATGTCTTCTGAAATCGGATCCCGTCCGCTGTAGTTCGGGATTTGTGAATCTTGATCAAATCGAAAAGGGCAGATGCAGTTGGCGACCAGATATCCGTATTCCAGTAGGCTACTTCTTCTTCCCCCCTATCATGAGCAACACGGGTCAACGGGAACCGTTCCGAGTCAGCAACGCCCGTGAAAGGCTGGGTTCGAATATATGCATATGCAGGGTCTCTTTCGGCTCTGCCATAGTGGTTGCACTTGCACCCGTGTTAGCGCTTATGTGCTGTCGACATTTGGTCTTCCCCGTGCTTGCAGCCGGGACAAACCTCGGCTGCGTTTGTATTATACTTTTGGTCCGTCTATTTTTCTGTTTTCTGCTGCCAAGTACGAGCGCCAGACTCTCAACCATAGTGGTCTTGCACCACCATGCCAAATGAGTTGCAAAGAGAGAGTGCGACTTCCCATTGTAGCGACAGCCCTGATGGTTCTGAGGAATGGGTGAAATAGCAGCGCCGTTGGACACCTCTTGACAAGCATTTAGAAACCTTGTTTGCCATGTTCGGTATTGGGCATGGCACTCTTACTATTATAGTATATTAACCTTACGGCACCAGCCAACTCTTGCAAGGATATCACCGCAAGTGTGAGACTTGGAACCACAGGCTGGACCATTGACCAAAAATTAGGGAGAATAAAGACATGCCGCTGATCTTGCAGATACAATGAGTACCATAGGCCACTCCTACTTGCGGTCCGTGTTCTGAGAGCAGTCCGTCGTCCGGGATGCCATAGTCATTGCAAGTTTTCACCTCCTTCATTGTTTGCCTGTCGTTCGTCCATTCGTTATCAATTTCACTTATTCGTTGCATAGAACTTACAAACAGCGCTCGTCTATGTCAACGAATACTGGTAACACAAACCACCACCCTGAGTATCCATCATCTGAGACACACTGACATCCTCCGCCAAGCCCTCCATGTGCAGTAAATCATCCAGAGTCGCACTTTCATTCCTGCCCGAGTATTCGGTAAGTCTAAGCTTTTCATCTCTTTTCTGCCAAATGGACCAAAGACGATCTAATTGTGCGTGGTGCAGGTAGAAAACAGGATCTTAATTCCGAGTTAGATAGGACAGTTGAGTTAATTTGGGATGATAGTTTATGTGGGCACTTACCATTAGGAGCCGTAAAATGGTAAAATTCACCCCTGAGCTCATTGGGAGCCATATTGTGAGGACCATTCTCTACAGCCACGAGGAATGTCTTATAGTCCTTTTCACCCAGACTATTTTGTACAACTTCTGGGCTCGCATTTCTACCAGGAAAATCAGTAAACCCACGAGACAAGCAGTGTGGTTTTACGTCTGATCCAAAATAGAGAGGTTGCAAGTCTGCAAATGGGCCATTGGTGACGCAGTGTCCTTCACCCACACTTTGGGGTGCACTTGTATCTCCGTTGCCGCCAAAACCAGTGACGCTTGAAAATACAGGAGACTCCAGGAAATTCTCCCAGTCAAGCGTCCAGTCCCAATACCTTTGAAACAAGTCAGCGTGTTTTCATAACAGTCTTTGTGTGTTTGTAACTCACGGTAATGCTCCGGTGTAGGAGCACTTGTCTTTTAGATAAGTTTCGTATACAGAGATGAATCTTCTGTGCCACGGGAGAAAGGCTGCCTTATCATGCGCTACCACCTCAGGTTAACACACAACTCTGTCAGCGGGGGATGGCGGAGCCTTACTGCTGTGAGCGTGCCTGTTGTGTAAAAAGGCAAAATCGTCGTGAATAGTACCATTGCTATTGATTATAGAAGGCGTGCTGGTGAGACATTTAACGGCGTCGATGTAATCCAGCTTCTCTTGTCTCGAGAGCATTCTCCATTCTTTTCTGAAGTAAGGATCTTTACAGCGATTGTGCTGAGAAGACGCTGAGGAGTCTGACTTCGGGGGACTCGAGCTTGGAGAGGCATCGCCATAAAGGTTGGAAGATTGCGCCTGTAGGTGTTGATTAATGGCACTTGCGTTTTCGTAGCCCAAATGTAGACCAAGCGCGAATGCTGCCAAGAGAAGAACAAGAAGAAGGAAAGATGCGCCAAATTGACGACCGAATCGTCTCCAGCGCTGTTCAGTAGAAAATGTTGTATAAAGATGTTCGTCCGATGGCGTGTCCAAGTTGGGTAACTCTGAGTCGGACGAAGATAAAAAGCGGTATTTGCCATTCGCAATCGAGGAGAACATGACTAACTTGATTTCAGCATAGGTGAGAAGAATGATGGCGTATCAAAATGTGACGGAGTAAAAAAGAAGGGGATGGCGGGTGAAGACGTTCCTACAACTACAGAATTTTGACTCAGGGTCCTGGTGCTCTCCATAATAGTAGTTGAAATCAAACATACAGTGTTTGAGACTTCCTTCAACTTAATTATGCTATATGTACTCCGTACTATTATAGTGTAACAGTGAACCTATATTATAGTATAGGGTGGGCCTACATACTGCTACGCGATACCGCCTTCCTGGTTATGCAACCAGATATAGTGAGAAACAGTCGAGCGGTTTATGGTGACACTATCCGTAACTGAACGTGTCAACAGCCCTTACTTCTTTGCCTCGTGTTCTGCTATAATTGTAGCGGCAAGCCCAGAAACGCTGTTGTCCGGGTCTGAGGCGGAGACGGACATTGGAGCCTATGCTTCAGCTGCTGGTTACCAGATCCGGCGCTATTGGGGACCGGGGTGGCAACAGCAATGCCAATCCAGTGAGCGGACAGAACAATCTTATAGATCTGCATTTTAGCAAAGAGTGCAAGTGTGCAGGGTAAAAAAAGTATATCGAGTAGTTATTGAAAGAGTAGTAATTTCGTGAAATAGTAGTTGTCATAAGTGTGTTTATTGCAATGTGTCGTGAACAGGTAGTAATTACAGTAGTGTTACCCTAATGAGCTATGTTTATACTGATATTCTTTGATATACCAACTATTAATACTAGACTAATGATTCTTTAAAATTTATCGATCAAAGATTACCTAAGAGATCTCCCTTCAGAACTGTTCCACTTGAACGAATAATTACTGGCGACTTCGTTCGTAGGGGTTCAGGCATGGCTGGGCCTAGCCAAGAAGCCGATCAACAAGATGGAATAGTCTGTAACTATGAGTCAACAGCTCACCTGATGATGCATACAGTGGATGGGTAAGGCTGGAGAGGGAGGTTTAGGTCTCGGAGCGTGAGAAAACGTGGAGGCTGCCGTACCGTATGAAACAAAGCAGGGCGAATCCCTTATCTGTCCTTAGGGTCGATCACCTGACACTCAGCAGCTGGGTCCCTGGGATAAAGGAATGGGCTAGTAACTTGCGGTCTGCTGGTGCCCGGTACGAGTCATAGCATCTCCTTCTAGGTTTGGTACTGGTCACCTAAACTTCGATGCACAGGCTGCGGCCCGGGACTGGGCAGCGCGTGATTGTTCAGCCATGGTGACTAGTCGCAACTAATATATAGACAAGATACCAGTCCCCCGCCTGCGCAACTTTCTATCTGGCCCTGATCCTGCGGCCACAGCCTCGTTGTGGTCGGTAACAGATACCTGACCTGGACCTTGGTCGCAGTCCCAGGCCGGGGACAGACGTTCAAATGCATTGCAGCCAGCGGAGAGACCAGAAGTTAGCCAGCACTCATAGCAGAACACGGCAATTATTACATAAAACCGCAGGCTGCGACGAAACCACAACCAAAATGCGATAGTAATCCCCTTTTCGAGGAACATGTGCCTCTGTCGACTGGTTCCGTTACAGCAGTCAACGCTATTTCCAAAAGCTTAGCTCTACAAAGAGGGATTTACTTACTTACAAGATTCCATGGTACAGCGCTTCTATCTACAAACTTTATATTAATGAATCCCGGTGAAGCACCAAAATACATGGGTTGCGGCCAGCTCGGGTCGCTGAAACGGATAGACGCAAATCATTTCATGCTTCTTGCTCATCAGGAACTTCTTGTCAAGCTATTGCCAACTACTTACTACTGATGGATATCGTCGCTCCAAACCTCAATAAGCGGTCTAGTGCAGTTCACCTGATACATATGGAATGTCACGGTATGTAAAAACCCGATACGCAACGCCTTCGACCTGTGCCACATCTCAATATCCTGATACGGTATAGAATACCCAACGACGCAGAGTAGCGGCTGAATCTTACTTCACTTCAACCACTGACCTGGAGACATATGGTGAATTGGCTGGCAGGTCGAAGTGAAAATCGTTGCCGGCAAAAGATCCACACACACGAGACAAGACCATGGGCCAATTACTTGCTACACACTACCTCTACTTCTGAAGCTAATTGAACCAGTCGCCCATAGTCTTTACTCAACCGAAGAAGCGGGTCAGGCCGAGCTTGTGGGGGCCAGGAACACGAACATCGCTGGCCCAGCGCGCGCCATTCCGCAAGAATACGAAATATCAATCAAATTCGAAGCTCGCTCTCTGTAGCACACGCATCGTTTTCTCATTGACCAGACACGGCGAAACGGAGGTCCCGGTTTCAGTTGGCGATGATGATATACTATGGCTCACACTCTAAGGCCGCCAATAAAACTGGAATCGCAGGGCTGGATCGACATCGCTTAGGATACGGGGACAACCTTTTAAAGCTAGTGAAGGCATGCTACGGCCCGAAGATGACGATCCGCAGAAAAGAGACGGAGACCCCAGTGTGCCTCTAGTAAACCAGAAGCGATCGTTCTCGTCGGGTATCGTTCGGAGAAGCGATAAGACATACCATTATTCCCGAGTTGACAGAGTCGATTAATCATTTTACAGCTTGCTTAGAAATCGTACAGTAATGCTGATCACAACCGTGCGGGATCGATAATGCGAGGTCAACAAAGTCTAGTGTGAGACACGCAGCCCTAGGGCAACTGGACGTCGGGTCCTCCGGCCATTGATGTAGATCATTGCGACATTCACGATAGTTGAACCGCCGATCACGTAGTCCTGAGCTACCCAACTTTTGATATAAGCTCAAATAAGCGATGGTTGTCAAAGCCCACGTACACGTGCCACCGTATGTACGTGATGGGAGACGAGAAGCTGGGTCATGGCTCCCTGTATCATGGCACTGGACCCATCCGACTGGGGCCAATGGTATAATTATGTACTCAAGAGCAAAAGGGGCCCAAGAAGACCGACAACATATGATGGTGACAAATTGATCTGGAAATGCGACTATGAAATGCGAAGCGCGACGGTAAATTTAGATGTATCTTGCATTACATGTACCTGGGCAGGCATATACCCAGAGCTAGACGATTCGCAACTGTGCCATTAGAGTGCTGACAATTGCATGCCATATTAGTTTGATCATGTATTCTAGTCGCTTGTTTCGAGCTTCCATCACACTAGTATATTAAGCCTTGGCCGATATCCTCGCGTCGGCGACTTTGATTAGACGCCGTTCTCCGGCCTTCGGCCTTCGCTTCAGCGTCCACCAACCATTTCTCCGAATCCCGTTCTCTGACCGAGGTCCAGTTGTGACCACATATTGTCGAGGACCATGGTAACCCAAGGAATATGATGAATAATATATCGTCTGGCGAAACCATGTGCAACAGCTATTATGAATGCTCATGCGCAGCATTCCCCGATACCCTCTCCGTCTCATTCCGTCGCATGTTTGAACTCCTTTTGCACGCGGATGGCGTGGAGGGGGATCTCGTCGGAGCTCTTGTCGTTCTTCTCCTTGGCCGGATAACTCTCGACGGTGTACCCGAACCCGGTGGTGTCGGGTCTGAAATTGGACTCGCCCGGCGTGGGAGCCTGCTGTTGGCTCGCGCCCTCGGACCCGTTGTCGTCCGACAGGCGGTAGAAGGTGTCCTTGCCGGCGCCGTGCTTCGAGACGGAGAACCTGCGCGCGATCTGGGATCCAGCGTTGTTGGGGTCCTGCGACGCCGTGCCGTTGCTGAAGTTGGACTTGTTTCGGCTGTTGCCGAAGCCGAGGGCCGTCCCGGCGCGGAACATGCCGCCCATGCTGCCCGTAATACCGCAGGCGCGGGCGAGGTGTTGCATGGCTGGGCGGAGGGTCGGGAGGCAGGCGGAGACGATGCCCGCCGACATTTCGATGGCGGTCCATCCGACGGTTGGTGCAAGGGTGTAAGTCGGATCTGTCGCAGTATATGTGAAGAGGACACTGGTTCGGTAGGCTGAGGTGAAGACAACGCTAAAAGACGCTTATTAGCTGCCATATAGCTTGTCGACTGGGAGGTGATGTTTGAACTCACAAAAAGCCGAGGCCGAAAGCAAAGGTCAGGGCAATCTTCTCCGCCTTTTGCAGCTGCAGCTTCCAGACCTGGGGCAGAGGGAGAAGCAAGATGAGCAGGTCGGTAAAGATGGTGGACGCGGCGTTGGCGATCCACGTCGCGACTTGGTTGATGCAGTGGCCCGGGAGCTGGGGGTACCAGAGCTTCTCAACGGGGACGCAGATGAAGATGAAGAGGAACGTGATGCAGATGACCCAGGCGAAGACGAAGGCGACGACGAACCACGTCATCTTCTTGAAAAAGGAGATGTGGAAGATGCGGTAGTACATCAACATCAGGCTCAGCTTCGTCCACCCCAGGTTCCAGGCGTAGAGGATCTCCGCCACGACGAGGTACTTGGCCATCATGACGATGCTGTCCATCTCGACCTTATCAGCATGGAGGCCCATGCCGGCCGAGTACATGGCGAAGATGAAGCCGACGACAAAAAGATTCCATACCTTTTGGTTACAGTCAGCCCAACGGTCGATTCCTTGGTGCCCCCTCGTGTCGACCATGAGACTGGATGTCGATTCCGGGACCTACCATCGACCAGACTATCAGATAGTCATCCCACCATAGCTGCTGTCCCTTGACTTGACGGCTGTAGAGCCGCAAACCCACGGCTAGTACTGCGAGAAGGGTGACGGAAACGACGACTTGGACTATCCATGGCTGGAGGTTTTCCGGATCATAGCCCGGGAGGCCTGGCAGCTGCGAGGGGCCAGAGTCTGACGCCATGCTTGTTGTCCAACGTGTTTTCTCTCCGTTGCACAAGGAGCGTGGGGAAGCGGTCCACGGTATGTGTCAAGAAATGAATAAGAATAAAGCACTGAGGGGGACTGGACCCAGCTAAATGGCTTCGAACCAGAAAGACGCGTGGAGGGGTGGAGGAGATGGCATCAACGAGCAATCAAAAAGCTCTCATCTTGCTGAAAACCTCAGGAGACTCCATAAGGACAGGACTGGCTCGCTTTATTTTACAGGTGTCGAACCATGCATCGAAGGCATCTCGCCCCTGACGAGACTTGACGCATGGGACGACCGTCGACAGATTTGGGGGCCCCCTGAACCAACTTCAAAATTTTCAAAGGGTAAAAAAACGGGGGCGATGTGACACCCACTCATCCCCTCTTCGTTGGACGTTCGGAAGAACAGATTGATCTTCTTCGATCAGCTGTTGCTGTCTGTCTCACTCCCGATTTAGCGGCAGCCGATGGGACCACATGTATGTCAGGTGGAGTCCAGGCCAGCAGCAGGAAGCTGATGTATCAGAAAAAAAGAAAGAAAGACATATTAGAGTATACTCGGCGAATTAACCGACAGGAGACGGAGACGAAGTCCAGCAGTCGTACAAGGTTCACAACCCACGAGCGAATGTCTTTAGTGCCACGAGGCGAACACGCAGGTGGGCCGACCTCCCCCTTGTCGTGTGTGTGTGTGTGTGTGTACCTACTCATGTCGGCATTGGCTTCTCGCTCAAGCACGTTTTTTTGTCTACCGCGTGGCACTGATCGCCCCGGTGCATATTGTGATGAAGCAAAGATGTCCACAGTATTTACATGAGTTTATGCTTTTGCCATTCTGCGTTTGTGGACCAACCTCAGCTGCTAGCGGCAAAACGGAGACAGGCACACAGACTCTTGTAGCACAGACGATGGTGATGGTTGATTTCCGGAGCGCTTCTCCACAGCTACATGGAGGTGGACGCAATGGCTGGACAAGGACGGGGACGATCCCGGAAAGGCTCGTCCGCTGTGTCGTCTTCCTCCGTGGACGGCTGTGAGGAGCACCGCCTGCCTTCCAAGACTGCTAGTGCCGTCACGGCGCTGTCTTTTCGAGGACTGACGCGGGGCGGCTCTCCTATTGTTGTCGGGATATATCTGAGAGAAAGTGCTCACACGGAATCAAGCCGGCATTTGGTCCAGAGCCCGGTGTGGAGCAACACCGTTTGTGTGTGACCTGGGCATCGTTCTAAGCGAAGGCATGTCACAGCTGGGGGTTGGCAATCGATCGACAAATTACTTCGCGTGGCACCCAGTCCACTCCAGCTGGGGATTATCCTTCATCTCTCACGATGGGAATGAGAGAAAGCCAGAGGTTTGTGACTGACTGAAATATCTGTATGGTCGGGTTGTCAGTAGACGTGCACACAAGCCCGGCCGTGTGTGCATCAGAGGAATGATAGGGCATGATATCCGTACGCCGTGGACACCAGAAGAGGTTCGTTCTCCTTCTACTCCGTACAGTAAGTACCACGCAATCAATCAGCCTTTAGACGAAGGAAATGAGAATTCGTTTCCAGCGTCCCGGGTTCTCTCAAACGCCGGCGCCTCCATGGTCCACGGCCCCTGACGCCACGATACATAAAAGGCATGAGTTGAACCCACTCGCCGTCATCGCTGCAACGTTATTCAATGCCGGCTTGTTACCGAGACTCCTCTCCCCCCTCCTTTCTGTGAATGTGTCTGCGAGGTGAAAAATAGTGAAAAGAAAACGACAGGGGAGTTCCCTTTTCGTTCGGGCACATTGGCAGTGCCTCTACCAATTCTGCACGCTAGTAGCTGGCATCCGCCTGTCCAGCTCAAAGCGGCCTGGTTCCGCTCCTGGGAAAAAACCCCGAGTGATGCCCTGTCCCTGTCGGAATACACATCGTACAGAGTACATCGTATGTGTTTCGGCATTACCATAACAGGCTATTCCCTGCCAAACCTCTAGTCCAACGTGCGGTTGTTGATCTCGGCAAGCTGCGTCGTTTCCACTTATTAAAGAGACATCGAGGGTGAAGAACAGCCCTTCCTTAGGTATCGGCCCATTGAGACGGCTATGCATGCTGGGAGTTCGGCTACCGTGATTCCTGCCCTACCCACCGCACCTGAACAAGGACAGGCCTTCACAACGAAGCAACGCCGCGGTCAACTGCGGGACAAGTCATACCTACTCGACGGGTTCAGCAAGGGCTCGGCGGGGTAGGCGGTGAATCTCCAACAGGTCGTTCGGGGCGTCGGGGTAACATGTCCCAGAAGCCTCCGAGTGAATACTAGTACATGTAGGAATCTGCGTCTCTTTCTAACCTGCTTCTAAACCCAAAGCCAAAGCAACTCGTCCCCCCGTGCGGCGAAACATCGAAATCCCATACCTACCACACAGACACTCAGACAGCCCGGATAGTGAAGATCGCACGACCATGGCGGCCACGACTACCATCAAAGTCCCCCACCTCGGCGGCATCACGGCCGGCTACCGCCTGTCCGAGGACAAGATCGACCCCGCCAAGCCCGCCGTCGTGCTTATCAACTCCATGTGCACCACTGTCTCCCTCTACAACGACCAGTTCGACAGCAAGACGTTGACGGACGCCGTCAACCTGCTGGCCATCGAGCCCCTCGGCCACGGCGCCACAAGCTGTCCGGTCGAGCACTTCACCTACTGGGACACGGCCATCATGGCCCTACAGGTCATGGACAAGCTCGGCGTCGACAAGGCTTTCGCTCTCGGCACGAGTCAGGGCGGGTGGATGGTCACCCGCATGGCCCTTCTGGCCCCTGAGAGGGTACGTCACATTCGCTAACGGTGCCGTTTTTGTCTTTTTTCACTTTCGACAGAAGAGGATCGCCTATCGCGTCTCTCCTGAATTGCGGGCTAATTTCAGCAACCGTCAGATCTTGGGTCTCCTGCCGCTTGGCACCTCGATGGACTACGAGTCGGCCGACTCCCGCGTCAAGGGCTGCTGGGACGCCAAGGCCCAGCTTCTGGCCTTTTACGACGCCTGGTCGAGCCCCGTGCCGACGCCCGACTTCCTCGTCGACGATATATGGTGTGGCATGGTGGGCAGCCTTGGCTTCTCCGGCACCGTCCCGCCCGAGACCCTGGAGTTTTGGACAAAGACGCTCAAGTCCGTCTACAAGGGCGACGAGGGCCGCAGGAAGCTCAAGGTCGCCCTCGGCTGCCTTTTGTCGCGCGACGGCCTCCTGCTGAGGATCAGAGATGTCAAGTGCCCCGTCCACTGGCTCCAGGGAACCGCGGACCCTGTTTTTGGAGTCGAAATCCCCAAAGAGCAAATCAAGCTCTTCACTTCCTCGCCCGAAGCGACTTTGACCATGGTCGAGGGCGGCGGCCATTACCTCAACGCCACCAGCCCGAAGGAGGTTGAGGAGGCTCTTCTCAAGATGGTACAGAAGTATGCTTAAAGAGGCCCGTCCTATTAGTCCAGGACTGGGGTGGTAACGGTCTGACGATCATGGGCCGTAGAAGAGGGGTGCACGGAAGCCATGTACGGGATGCCCAGAGTAGGATGCCCAGAATAGCGGCAGCTCAACCGCATAACGAGACTGTCCGAAAGCACGCGTCAGGTACGCATGATAGATCAATCAATAGTTCCAATCCTCCGTCGCGTCTCGGGCTCGTTCAGGCCACTGCCAGGCGAGATTGTTCGTTAAAGAGTCCCGTTTATCGTGAGCCACGGATGAGGGCATGACATTGGTGTGAGCACACTGAGTCAGGGGCAGCCCGATCGCCGGATGCGAGGGTCCGACCGCTGAAGAACCACCCGGATTGCGACGGCAGAAATCCCGCTCAGAGTAGGGCGAGCCAATCATTGGGGGAATGCATACATATATCTAAAGAGGAAAAACCCAAGATTTATCGTGCCATCAACTCTCTGGGCTTGGTCCAGCCCAGCTTTGCGTCAGCCACTGAGTCAGCCATAGGGCCAACCACTGGGTTGCATCGTGTCAGAGGCATTAATGTCCGTAACGTGGGGGAAATGTATTCAGCGGATGAGAGGACCGGATTGGCGGGAAAGTCTGCCGGAGAAGCCACTCGGCAGCCAGATCCTCTGAGCCGTTCTCTAGTCAGGCTCTTGGAATCGAGTTGGCTAGATTGTGAAGCAACGACGATGCCCCCAACTGGCAATGGAATTACTTGCATCCGCACAGAGGCTGAAGGTCTCCTCGACTTGTAGATGAAAAAAATGAAAAAAATAGAGCAGCGGCACGCCCCGCGGGCTCATGCAGGGAGCCGCTTTAAGTAACTCGATGGAGCGCTCGGAACGATTCCAAAAAGACAAATCTTTCACAAGCTTGGCTTAAATCTAGCCTTGAAAATAGGAGAAAGAAATGTCCGTGCCCAAAGCACCTCTTGATCACTTGTTGGCTCGAGGAGGATTTGTTTTTGAGCAAATCAGCATCAGGTGAGGCCGGATTTTGCAACGCTCAACACACCTTGTTCTCTTTCTTTTTGTCTTCTTGTCTCTACCACAGAAACCGTCACGGAAGACAATCTCTGTACCACGTGGCAGATGAGGCGTTAGTTGCTGCATGTAACTACCAGAGTTGTTTTGTGACGTGACAGTCACAGGCCCAGATGTACTACGATAGTACATGCAGTAACCAAGCTGAAGTCTTGAACACCACAAGTTCGACTGCTACAATCATTACTGAGAGTAAAAGGATCCCTAGTTGACTCAAGTCTATAGGAACAGTCTGCTTGGTGAGGTATACCCAATTAAAGTATCCTCCTTCAAAAGGCGTGAGTTACTGTCTGTACAAACGGTGTCGTTTTGTTACGCGACACTTTGTGAGGGAATTGCTCTAGCCTAGGATCAAAATAGTATTTTTTTAATCAAGTTTCCCGCCCTGTGGGATATGGTATATCAAGTCCCTCATACGGAATTTGAGTTGTCGGCACAAGACCACGCTGCTGAACCCCCGGATCGACTGTAATCGTCAATAATGCCGACAATGGCGCTGTATGTTCCCGCGATGGTCAGAAACGTTCCGGATGCAACGACGAAACAACTCCAAGCAACCATGAGATACCACCTCAGCGTCGGGGCCTGCCTGCCTTTGCCCCAGTTGTCGTAGAGCCACATGCAGCCCATTGGCTGGAAGGAGATCATTGTGCCGAGAAGGGCACCAATCAAAGAGATCAAGCTGTTGAAAACAGGGATGCCGCTGGCGATGAGATACGCAACCAAGGTGATGGTGAAGGTGCAGCCAAGCCACGTCGACCAGTGTACGACCGTGTTCGCCGCCAGGTGCTTGGAACCCCTCAGGACGCGGACAAAGATGTGCTTGCTAGCTAACTGTGGCCGAGTCAGCCATGATCCCGGGGGGTAATTGTGTCGAATTTACTTACGTGAAGCATCACGGCCGCCGAGACAATCAGTCCAGGAAGCGCGAGGCCGTAAGCGACCTTCTTGACGGCAGGGCCGGCAGAGCCGAGCGCGGGCGACGACACGTAGGATCCGCAGTAGTAGTACACGACCACGCCGACGGCCACGTACACAACGGTGACGACCGACTGGCAGAGCACGAGCGCTCGGGAGTAATGGCGGGGATCGCGCATCTCGGCAGCGATGGAGAAGAAGGCCGGGGTGCCGGCGTACGAGAAGACGAGGGACGAGATGGCGCCGATGGCCTGGGTGAAGGTCGGCGTGTTGACAATCTTGAAGTCGGACTTCCAGACGGCGTCTTGCGGCGCGGCGGCGGGACGGTCTTGGAGACTCACGGCGATGGTTACGGTAAGCACTTGGAAGACGGCACGTTAATCTCGGGCATGCGCTTACAAGAGGCTTGGCTGCCAGGAATCCATTGACCAACTTACCAGCGACGACGATGCTCGTGACACCAACCCAAGCCAGCCCGCTGATGCGTCCCAGCGTCCGCAGACTGGAGAGACCGAAGCCGATGACGGCGGCGACGACCACGAAGACAGCCGTACACGTCGCGTGCGTGGAGAGCGCGTTCAGGGCAATGGAGATGCTCAACATGGCCGAACCGGAGGTGAAGGTGAAGACTTGGGCATGGTTAGATCAACGCGATTGTCCACGGCGTCTTGCGGCAAACTCACGCAAGCAGAATGCAGCACCGAGGACCTCACGCCCGACCCATCCAAACATCAGCTCTCCTGCGTCATCGATGCCGTACACTTCGGGGTGTCGGAGCTTAAAGGTGCCGACCATGAAGTCGGACCAGGTCGTGATGCCACCTATCACACAGAGGAGGACGACGCCCGGTACCATCCCGAGCGTGTCGAAGATGGAGGGGATGGACAGGACGCCCAGGCCGATTTGGGTCTTCATCATCAGGACCGACGTGCCCAACCACCCGACCTAGACCATGTCAGCAACCGTCGGATGCGGTCCAAGGAGAACGCGGGCGCGCACGCACGCTACGGTAGTTGGGCCCTTCTGATGTAATGTCCCCGAAGACGGCATCGTGTGCGACGGCGTCGTCCAGGCTATCGGACGGAGCGTCGCCTTCGCCGTACGAGCCCTCTTTCTGTTCATTCATGCTCGTCTACGCAGTAGTATGTTCCGGAGGATTTCGAGACGAAGACGGAGACGGGATCGGGAGGCGCTGGGTCGACACGGCCGAGAACTGCTAAGACGGGGACCAAAGCTTGTTATAATTACCCGTATCCGCGCGTTGCCCCCAGACCACCTTGCATGACGCCGACTGATCCCCCACAGAGGCAAGGGGGGGAAATCGTCAAAATAAGAAAAAAATGGAAAAAAAAAGTTCTCCCCCACGTCCCGGGGTTGCCTTCGTTCGCTTGACACATTTCTTGTTGTCGAGATGGAGTCGATGGGAGAAAACCCTTTTCGCGAGCGCCGGTATCGGACCGTGGTAGTCAAAGCTTGGTGGGTAAAACAGGGGTTTAGCAAAACTCTGATGTCAAGACTGAGAATCGGCATGGCTACCATTGAGAGAGAGAGGTACTGCGTCTGTGAGGCTGATGATGCGGGTGTTGTCCTGCAGTACCCCGTCGTCGTGATGGGTCGGCCCTTTGGCCTTCCCCATGTTGCGATGCTTCCATGAAGTCTGGGGAAGTGGGGACGATATCCGGCACAAGCACCGGTGACAGACAGCATCTCGCTGATGAGGACCTTTCCTTTGGCCCGAGGAAGAATTTCAGGATATCCTGACCGGTTGCCTTGCCCCCTTGTCCCTGTGACTCTATCCGCTTGCTACAGGTTCGCTCTGTATATGCAGCTTGTCCACGTGTAGCCCTCAGACATCTGCAAAGCTGAAATCGATAGGCGTAGGCGAGCTCGCACAAGCGTAGATAGATACATATGAGTGGTGTTTTGAGCCCCATACCAACTTGCTCTATAATCACGACACAGGATAATCAACCAACACCCACTTGCGCGGAGCCGTGGCATCTCCGCTGTTGGTGATGTAATATCAAGTTATTCTTAACTAGTTACGAAACCCCGAGAGAGGTGCCAACAGCCCTTACTCCCACGCGGACCAAATCGTGAACTTTTGATTTATAGGAAAGTTTGAGTGCATGGAGAAAGAGTATGGAAACCGAACCACTTCGAACTAGCCTCCTTCATCTCTATTTGCAACGATTATACTATCTCATGGCGTATCGTCTCTCACTCGTCGATACATAACTCGCTGGTCTCGGCAGACGTCTGCTCATTATGTGTACCGGATTGGGTCATTTGCGACTTGGCGTGTAAGACCAACATGGATGGTCTGACAAGTTGTTGTCGATAGCCTTTGTACATCGATGGTAAACGGTATAAACAACGCTCAATAATCAAACACACCCCCACACAGTTGAAAAGAGTGCAACGGCCCCCAAGTGTGTGGAAGTTTCTGAACGGCCGTGTCGACGACTATGGGGGAACCCGCATGTGATACTGCTCCGTCAATAGTTGGGAAAAGGATGCCCAGTCCCAGCCGATTCCGTCCGAAAGGCTCGGAGACCACTCATCCCCGACCATCGGCATCGCTCCGAACGAGTCGAAGCCCGCGTCGTTTCTTCCGGCGGCGACATGCCCCTGGCCGAAGAAGGGCATCGTGGGTTGGGCCATGTGGGAACCGTCTTCTCGAGGCCGGTTCTCTCCGCTGCCGGCCCAGGGCGCTTCCGCCGCCCGCTGGGCTGGCGTCTCCCCCGCAGGATGCCACGAGCCGGGTTCCGACCTCGGGGTGTGCGCGGTTATCGCGTTCACGCGTTGGCTGTCGGATCCGGGCGGCGGCTGTGTCCCTTTTTGGAGGAGCATGTCGAGCTTCTGGAGCAAGAGGTTGAGCATATCGTCACCCCGGATTCTGGCGTACATCTCTCTCAGAGAGTCGGAGCAAGTCTGGATCAACTGCGGGAACTCTGCGGTGAGCTCTGACTGATTCTTTCCAAACAGCAGGGTCGGACCCACGATCGCGCGGTCAAACTCACTTGAAGATCCATCGTTGAGATGCGGGAGCCTGGGTGCGTAACGACATGCATGGCCAGCGCCGAAAGCGCGTGCAGCGGGGCCAGTAGGTTTGGCAATATCGTGTTGGACCTGCAGTCCACGGCTTCGACGAAGATCCTCAGGACTTTGCGGGCCGAGTTCGCCGCTATGGACTGGCCGTTTCGCAGTATGTAGTCCCACGGCTTCCCTTTGGCCAAGATGTCGGCGCTGATGGTGATGACTTCTTCGCTGATGAGGAGGCTGTTGCGGGAGAGTATGATGAGCCTGGGAGAGCGAGCACGTTATCTTAGTGGAGGACTTTGGCGTTTTCCCTCTTCTTCTTCTTCCTTGGCAGAGTTACCTACGCGTTGTTGTAGTGCATGGATACGAAAGATGCAAAGGGACATACTTTCGAACCAATCAACATGTCTGATATCGGTCTATTGGGTATGCGGTTAGTCGTTCCCTGATGCTGCAGAGTCTTGGGTTGCTTTGGGAGCCAGTGCTTGAGCAGCCAGATATGATTCCATACCTCAGTTCCTCGGGTACCGACTCGCCCCATCTCGTCAGCAACAATTGCGTCTCCCCAAGCGTCTGTACCTTCTCGGCAATGACGGACTGCACGAGACCGTCGCCAAGTCCGTCTTCCTTCCGGCTTATGATGACGGCTTTGCGGCCAATCTCGCTGAGGATCCTGGCAAGGTCTACCGTCACGGAGAAAGCCTTCTCTTTCGACGCCGTGCCGTTGTTGCCCGTGGGCATGGCGACGCGAGGGGCGTAGCAGTCCTCGTCGTCGTCGATGGTGGAGAGGCGGCCCATCTCAAAGGCCAAAAGCTTTTCAAACGCGTAGATGGCGAGCCAGAACCTCCTCCTCTCTTCTTCGTCGACGAAGTCGTCTGTCCTGTCTGGCCGGTCGCGGCCGGAGCCCCGACAGGTCCGGGGTTTGTGCAGCCCCAGCGACACCGCCATGGACACCCCGACGCCGAGCGTGTTCCAGGCGGCGGCGCAGTCGTCGTAGCCGTGGAGGCACAGCGCCAGCAGCACTATCGCCCTCGCATTGTCGACGTTGTTGCTGACGACGAGATGGCCGAGGAGAGTCTTGCAGTACGATAGATAGTCCCTCGCATCCGGCGGCAGCTCCGACAGGGCCTCGGAAGCGAACCCGACGGCCAAGACCAGGTAGACCGTCGACAGGGCCGCCACGCCCCGGGCTTCGGCGAAGCTTGTCGGGCCGTTCCCCAGCGCCGCGTCGAGGTCTTGACGGAATCGATCTCGGTTCACGAGAGGGTAGACTATGTTCACGCCGTCGAGGTAACTCGAAGCGAGTTGATGGGCAGCATCTTTGCATGGGAACGGGAGGGGATCGGAGGAAAGAAGGACTCGGATTTGGTTGGGCGGAGGCTTGGCCGCGCTCGATGGCAGGCCGCATCTCTGTAGGATGCCAAGCCGACGGGCTGCGAGATCCAACCAATCACCCAGAATCTCGACCGAGTTGCTACCGCGGCTTGCTCGTACCACGGGTAACTTGCCTTGGTACTTGGCCGGTGGCGACTGCGACGGCTTCGCTTCGGGTTCATGGACGACGCGTACCGGTTCCCTTGCGGGCGCCGCGGGCCCTCTGTCGCCGTCGTCGCGGCGGATCTCCCACGGCGACGATCTCGCAGCTGGGGCAGCGGCCGGCTCGACGGCCTCGGTGCCTCGCGGGGAGCGGGGAGAAGCATTATCCGCTGCCAACGATTGAGTCAGAGACGACGTTGAGGTCCGCGACATGCGGCGCTTGGTCTCGCGGCGCTGGACCTGGATGCCGGGTCTCCGGCGGTCGGTGGTAATACATTCGATGCCGGCGACGATGCAGGCCCTACACGAGGGCTTCTGCTCGTCGCAGCGCGTCTTGCGGTTGCGGCAGTAGTTGCAGGCGAAGTTGATGCGTCGCTTCTTGGCTGCTGAGGCGGCTTCTGGCCCGGCCTGGGAACCGGTCGGGGTGGGTACACTTACAGAGCTGCCGTGCGATGTCATTGCCGACTCCCGTATGCGTCTTTCCGAGTGTCTGCGGCTGGCGTGCGGCGACCGCTTTCTTTTTCTCCGCCAGTCAGTCGAGCTAGTCGGCAGACCTCGTTCGGAAGCCGAAGAGAGAACGTCGGCTGGTTATGAGACACGGTTGCACAGCATGTGCCGAAACGGATAACGCGGCACACAAGCCAAGGCGAGACTAGCTTTCGTTTCGGATGTTGCTGAGCTGGGCGGTTGACCCTGGAACTCGGAGTATGCCACCGGCCCCTCATTCCGCTGGTGCGATGGATCATGCCAGAACGTGGAGCACGCTCGAATCAGGCATTGTATCCGCGTAGATCCTTATACGGTATCCTAGTATCCGTAGATCCTCCCAAGACCGTTATACAGTATGTCGTTTGGCGCGGTTAACGTAGAACTTATCTAGTTCCGGGACCTATGTCCGTAAGGATCGATATTAGACTCGGGGCAATCGTGGAAAAGTATCAGTCTCAACCCCTACACCCCCCGCGTTTGCTGCTATCACGGCGTCAACTTTTGATTCCTGGCGGGCTCATGGGAAGTACATTGGGAGTTGATCGGCCTGAGCCGGGCCGATGGCCTCATGTTGGGCTCTCTGTGATAACCATACAACATTACTTGGACACTCGGGTCTCAAGAGCACGGCGCTGCGGCCCAGTACCGTCGATTTGCGGAGCCGCCACTTGAAAAGAGAACGCATGAGGGTGAAGGCTTGAATTAAATGAGCTACAGCAAGTTAGCAACATGGGCTTCTCTATACATAGCACGGACAGGTAAGCAGTCGTGGATAGCTGTCGCCCTTGCGTGATGACAAGGAATATATCCGCTTGGGTCTGTGCTGTGCTTTGAAGATGAGACCGAGTCCGCCAACTCTGTTTTCTCCGCCTCTCCTATCACTCTTTTGGACGACTTGGGCAAAATCGTGGGTATCGTTGCCGACTATGTCGAATCTTGTCCATGTCAAGAATGACGCGCGGCCCCGTGCAGAGACTGCCGAGTCAAGAGATGCGGAAGTCGTCTTAGAGGAGCACCAGGCTCATGGGACTGTGCAGTTGCTTCGAGGCGGCTCGGTGGTCTTGATTCCAACCCCAAGCCCGGACCCCAAAGGTATGGTGCCCCGTCTTCGTCGGATACATTCAGCCGTATACTAAGACACCTGTTTGTTCATCAGATCCTCTCAACCTACCAACATGGCACAAATACCTCTTCATCTTCATTGTCGGCGCCTACTCGGCCATCGCCGTGCTCGTCCCCACCGGCTTGGGCACCGTCTTCCCGTCCGTCCTGAAAGAGTATCCGCCAGAAGATGCATCGCGAGCCACGGACCTCCTTACGTTCCCGACGCTGTTCATGGCCATCGGCAATCTGTTCTTAATGCCGCTCAGCGTCGTCCTGGGAAGACGTCCCGTCTTCCTGGCGTCACTCGTTCTCCTCGTGGCGTCGGGCCTGTGGTGTGCCTTTTCCGGTTCGTTGAGTAGTCATATCGCCGGTCGCAACATCTACAGCCTCGCCGCCGGTCAGAGTGAGGCCTTGGCTCCGCTCATCATCGAGGAGATGCACTTCCTCCATGAGAGGAGCGCCAAGCTGTCGTGGTTCGTCGGGGTCCAAACCGTGGGAACGGCCGCCATGTTCGTCGCCACGGCCTCTATTGTTCCTGCGTGGGGCATCAAGTGGTGGTACCTCATCGCGACGTTCATCAACGCCGCAGTTCTTGTCTTGGCCTTCTTTTTCGTCGTCGAGACCAAGTTCGACCGGCCGAGGGGTGCGGACAGTGAGTTACCTTCACTTCTCCAACTCGACGCAGCATCGAGGCCACAAAAAGCTGATCATCTTGGTTTCCAGAGGGTGTCGTCCACCCGAGACTTGATCAAAACGGCAACGTCAACATCAACGGCGACACAGAGATGGTGGTTAAGGTGCTGACCCGGGAAACCCACATTCCGAAACCCCAAGTTTTTGGGCCGCGGACATGGCGCCACGACTTAAGGATATTCCACTTCAGGCCAGACTGGAGCCAAGCAGTCGCCTTCTACAAGGAGACGGCCCAGTCGCTCTGCTTGCCAAGCATCGTGTGGATGCTCTTGGTGAATGGGGCATTCCTGGGTATCTATGTCTACCAGGCCTCCACGTTCGCCACTATTTTGATGTCTCCTCCGTATCTCTTCCAATACAGCTGGCTCGGTTATGTACAGCTGGTGCAGGTTTTGGACTGCGTTCTTTTCGTGCCGCTTCTCGGGTATGGTTCCGACATGGTGGTACGGGCACTTAGCAAATGGAGAAACGGCACATTTCAGGTATGTTGGCGTTTCTCTTCTTCTTTTTTCAAGTCGACGACCACCTTGGATAAACAAGTACGGTGCTAATAATCTGTTCCTGCAGCCCGAGTACCGACTCATCATTCTAAGCGTGCCGGTCCTATCGGCCATCCTATCGTGCGTCTTTTTCGGACAGGCGGGTGCGTACCCTGACCTCTGGCATTGGATGACCATCGTAGCCCCATACAACCTTGGCTTCTTTTCGTTCATGGGGGCCAATCTCGTTGGCATCACGTACGTCGTCGACAGCTTCCCGAGTAAGGCCGGGCCGCTCCTCCTGGTGCTCTGCGCCGGCCGCGGCTTCATCTCGTTCGGACTCAGCTACTCGACTATCCCGCTAATTAACTTGATTGGGTATGATGGCGCAATGGGAATATTCGCAATCATTTCCGGGGTTCTTGGGGCCATAGCCTTTCCGGTGTATTACTTTGGCGCTCGTATTAGGATGTGGGCTACGAAGAATCTGTGGCCGGAGATTGCTCAGTAAATATGCGTCGCACTACGGAGATGTAATATATTGTTAGGAGGACTCTAGATGGGTTAATGCATCAAACTAAAGGGGTTGTAAAAGGCATGGATTCTCCAAGTCTAATGGTCCAGCTGGCTAGAAAGTGGCCAGTTTCATAGACTTCTGTGGTGACTGACTCATGCGTACAAATCGGCGGAAATTCTATTCCAACATATATATATGCTGGATTGCTATTAAAACTTCTGCTCCCTATGATCCTGATTGTGAGCTCGCCCGTTACTTCTCGCTCTGGTATTTTGATTGGTTTGCTTCAATACACCTCGAGTACAAACAGCACTCGTCTCCCCCATCATCTCCGTGCTGATCAGGAAACGCTTGTGAAAGCAATCGGTGGGTGTACCTCCATAGTGATATGGTAGCTTTTCAAGCCTTTGCATGACAAGTCTTGGTTGACCTTGGGAGTAAACACGACGGGTCTTCCATTATGCTTCAAGCCAAGGCAAACGCACTGTCACACTTTATGTTCTTCAAGTTGTGATTGATATAGATATGGTATTTTCATCATACTAAAAAGACTCTGTAACTAGCACCTTCACCGTCGTGACGGTTTTCGTGGCTCATCCAACATCAATATCCACTCCGCATGTCTCCGTGAAGACCTCAAGACGATTCAATAGGCACGCTCTGAATGTAAGGAATACCGGTGAGCAGGAAGCCTCTCTCGGTCAGCTCCGGGGCCTGCCTCGGCTTGCCTATGTTATAAGGGCACGGCTCGCCGTTCCGCAGGACCGGGATGCCGCCGACGTGCGTAGCGTTGGGCCAGTGCGTCGTGCTCTGCAGGTTGTCGAACGCCGCCTTCTTGCGGACCAGATCCTCCTGAGTGGCGTCGGCGACGGGCATGTAGCACGTGTAGGCGCAGAAGCGCGGCGAGCCGCCCTCCGGGCTCAGGTTGTAGTGCGGCGTGCGGCTGTCCCAGAGCAGGAGGTCGCCGGGCTCGGCGTTGATCTTGGTCCACTCGCAGCCCTTGTCGGCCAGCCACTTCATGCCGGCGTCCGTGAAGCCGTACCACTCCTTGGTCCAGGACCAGATCTTGTCGGGCCCGTCGCGGAAGGCCTCGTGGAACTCCTCGGAGAGGCGGTGCGCGCCCTTGCACACGATGAGGCCGCCGTCGCGGTCGCCGTTGGGGAGGAGGTTGACCAGCCCCTGGAGGCAGCGGAAGCCGGGCTTCTCCGGGTCCTGGTCCTGGTGCGGCCACGGCTTGTTGGGCGCGACGTCGGTGCGGTTGGGGAAGGCCATGTTGACGGCGTCGAAGGAAACGATCAAGTCCTCGGTGTCGTAGACCTTTTCAAACGCCCCGACGACTCCGGGCTCCTGGCGGATGGCCCAGGTGAAGTTCTCGTGGGCGATGCCGTAGCCGAAGCACATTCCCTTCTCGCTGATGATGGGGAGGTTGGACTCCTTGACGGTGCTGGGGTCGTCTCGTTTGAAGCCGAGACCTCCGGCGCTGTTCATAGTCAGCGTTCGTGTTCTGGGAAAGCTGGGGAGGGAAACGACTCGGAAGATGCATGACTCACAAATTCTCTAGGAACGACATCATCTCTTGGGCGTACTGATCCGCCCGCTCTCTTGGAACTGCGCCCTTGACGACAGCATATCCGTCCCTCACGATGTCATCGCGGAAGTCACCGTAGCTTACGCCGGGCTGGACAAAGAGCTTGTTCGGGCCGGCTGGCTTGGGTACACGAGGCGCGACAGAGGCGGCCTCGGTCTTCTTGCCAACTGGGATCGTGACGGTGGCCGAAGCGGTTGCGTAATCATTAGCAATGACCATTGTGAAACAAGATTGATAATGTCAACGAGAGCAATAAAACGAGTTCTATATTAGTGAGTATTACTGATAGACTTTCAGATGCAGTAACGAAGAGCTGGTACTGGGCGGATCGTTGATACGGGTTTATATTTGATACTCATCGACTTTGCATGTCATTGTCCGATGATCATGACGATCCGCAATACTGAAGCTCAGCGCCATGGTTTCCGATTTGGGATGATCCAACCTGTATCCCGAACGGGTTCCTAACGTGAGCTCCATAGCTTCAAGCCGTTCAGTCGAACACCTCTCCTCCACCCCCGCATCGGCTCGGCTCGGAATCGGGGTGGGGGGATGCAACGCCAACCTGGCACTCGGGTGACAAGAAGGATGGCCGCTTTTCCTTACCACTACCATGTGGCAACCGGGCACTTTTCGGACCACCCGAGAGCTTAGGCATACAGAACATCGGCTCGGGAACGGTGGGCGTGTGAACGGTTCTCGTTGACTCGGGAGTTGGTGGACCTCTCCCTCTTCCCCAGACCTCGGAACAAGGTTCAAACTTTGTCGAAACGGCTGTCGTTCTTTAGGTTGATGTGCACCTCGAGCGAGGTGCGGGTATACAACTCCGGATGAGCCGCTTAAAGAGTGTTGCCATAAAAGAGCTTCCTTGTCTGAGATGATGTCCTCGCGATGTCGATTGCTCGTCATCGATCGGTTCTTTCTACCCGCTCGTTCTCAACCTCCATCGGCTATTGAGTAACTTAGAAGCGGACTCCATTTCAGACTTTCCTATAATGTCAACTACTCAGAGCCTGGATTCGCACATTCCGGTTGAGCCGCTGAGCCCACCGATAGTCGGACGCGATGGCTACACCGGCCTCAACCCTCGGACCGAAGTCCTGTCAAAGGGCTGGAAGCATCCCCATAAAGACGCTCGCCCGTTGCCCTGCGACATACAGATAGACCACGACGTCGCCATCACCACCAGGGATGGGACCGTCCTCTACGCCGACGTCCTGCGGCCCCCCAACACGGACGAGAAGGTGCCGGCCATCATCTGCTGGTCCCCCTTCGGCAAGAAGTTCAACGGCCTGTCGTCCCTGGACTACATGACGCCGTGGCAGCTGGGGGTCCCGTCGCAGACGCTCTCCGGGCTGGAGAAGTTCGAGGCGCCCGACCCGGCGGACTGGGTGCCCCGCGGCTACGCCATCGTCAACGTCGACACGCGCGGCGTGTTCGACAGCGGCGGCACGATGGTCATCCTGGGTTCGGTCGAGGCCGAGGACGGCTACGATACCATCGAGGCCGTCGCGCGGATGGGCTGGTGCGACGGCCGCGTCGGACTCGCGGGCAACTCGCACCTCGCCATCGCGCAGTGGTTCATCGCCGCGCTCCGCCCGCCGAGCCTGAAGGCCATCGCCCCCTGGGAGGGCTGCGGCGACCTGTACCGCGAGCAGTTCGCGCGCGGCGGCATCTACGCCGGCGACATGTTCGACGAGCTCATCGTCAAGCACATGCTCAAGGGGCGCAACGGCATGGAGAGCTTCCGCGAGATGTTCAAGCAGCACCCGCTCGCGAACGCGTGGTGGAACGACAAGAGGCCCGACATGAAGAAGATCAACGTCCCGACGTACATCACGGGCACGTGGACCAACACGATGCATGGCATGGGCGCCATCCGCGGCTGGCTCGAGGTCGACTCGTCCGACAAGTGGCTGCGTTGGCACCCCTGGCAGGAGTGGTACGACCTCTGGGGGAACCCGCAGGCCAAGGAGGAGCTGTTCTCCTTCTTTGATCACTTCCTCAAGGGCGTCGACAACGGCTGGGAGAAGACGCCCAAGGTGCGGATGGCGCTGCTGCGGTTCGGGAACAAGGTGCCGCAGGCAATCGAGAACATTGTCGAAGAGGACTTCCCGCCGGCCCGGACGCAGTACAGGGAGTACTACCTGAGCCCCGACGGGAGCCTCGCCCCCGGCGGCGCGGCGCCCGCGGAGGCGGCGACGGTCAGCTACGACTCGGAGGCGGGCGGGAGCGTCGGCTTCACGCACACCTTCGCCGAGACGACGCGCGTCATGGGGCTCCCCAAGGCCGTGCTGTACATGTCGTGCGCGGACCACGACGACATGGACGTGTACGTCATGATCCAGAAGCTGGACAGGGACGGCGCGCAGATGAAGAACCTCAACGTGCCGTGGAAGGGCATCCCCGTCAAGACGTTCGACGAGTTCAAGCGGGAGCAGGAGACGGAGGTGGTGCTGTACAAGGGCCCCGTGGGGATCCTGCGGGCGTCGCACCGCGCCGTCGACGAGGCGCGGAGCATGCACCCGCACTGGCCGTTCCACCCGCACGAGAGGGAGGACAAGGTCCCGCCGGGCGAGGTGGTGAGGCTGGACATTGGGATATGGGCGCTGGGCGTCGAGTTCGAGGCCGGCGAGAGCGTGAGGGTCGTCGTCAGCGGAGAGAGCCTCGCGGTGAACAACTTTGGGAAGAATCACTCTCTGAACAAGGGGCGGCATATCGTGCATCTGGGAGGGGGGCAGGCGAGCCATGTCATTCTTCCGTTTGTATAGCGTAGAGCTCGGGAAGACTCGACTAGCATGATGCTGTAAAGCCATGTAGACTATACTGTCTAAGCCCTGATGCAGTCAGTGCCTGGTGAGCCATGTCGTGCTTCCTTTTGTATAGCGTGAAGTTCGGGGAAACTCGATGAACACGATACTACAAGCCCGTGTAAACAATCACCATTCAGGCGTCAATTCTCAGTGCCCGGTAGTTATTCGCTTAAAGACACAGGCTCTTCCGCAGAGACATGAGTGTGGCATGCGCAGTTGAGCTTCAAAGGTGGTCGAATTAAGGGTAGCGGAGAGCGAAGCCAGGAGCATCACCGCTCTGCTCACGACGCTTAGGCCGGGCGTCCAGGAGACAAGGGACCAAGTTCTCAATCTTAGATGAGGGGCTCGCTAGAAGGCGACGATATCCTTGGTTGTTGACATTTAAGTGCTTGCATCGGAGATTAAGGGAGCCATCTACTTTGTAGACTTGGGTCGAACCAAACCCCTTCCCCCCCCAGTCGGGCGTGACACTGTCCAACATGCGCGCCCCCCCTGGCGAAAAGCCCAAGAGTGAGAAGACTGGCGCTGTCTTGTCTTGTACGGACCTGATAGCGGCAACTCGCATCTCAGCGAACACACTCAATGGGCCGACAAAACCAAGCCGGGAACGTTGGAAAAGAGGAGGGGGCACAGATCTGGCGTCGCGCTCATGTTTGTCTTGTACCCTTGCCGAAAAAAAGAAAAGAAAAAAAGGGCAAGCGAAAGTAGGGGACGCAGGCCACAACAGAGTATGTTAATGGACGGACGGATAGACAGATGGCCAGTGGTGACGCTGCAAGTTGAGGGAGCCTCGGGCACACGAGGAAAGGAACATTGAGACCACAGACCGAAGGCTGATCTTGACCTTCTCGTGCCCCCGTTCTGGCGTGTTGCCAAGAGTCGGTTCCCGCGGGGGACGTGGGACTGCATTAGTCTGAGCCACATCCTACCGGTGACAGATGGTAGTCAAATCTTCAGGCTTCCAGCAGAGGCAAAAGTGGCCACGCCAGCACGGGGCGGACCGCCGAGCTGCCTCCCCCGCGTATGAGCTTTCTACCCGCTGCCAAGTGAGCAAGCCTTCAAGCCGGCGTGGCTTCCTGCATGCGGGATCGTCTTCTCGTCACAAGTCATGGCCGGTTCTGCGTGGTCCACGAGGGTAAGTTCACCGGACGGCGCCGATCAGAGGGGATGGGGGGAGGGGGTTGAGAGTCATGATGGCACAGTACTCTCTCTGTAGGAGGAACTCGAATTGGACATGTTAGCCACCATGTACCCTGTCGAGCGCACAGGCTCCAGGGCAAAGGGGGAAAAAGAGCTGGCGAGAGGCCCATGCCGGCCAGATTCGCGGGCGGGGGAACCCCCTCAGGCCACGTTGGACGGGACAGCCGATGGATGATGTTCGTGCGGGTGTGTGGAGGCCGGCCGTCGGCATCGAGACCAGGTTGGTCGCATATCGGGCCCGCGTTGGCGACGACGCGACTGGAGTGGGGTGCTTTTTGCCTCCATGTTCCTTTCATCGCCTCTGTTCGATCTTTAGAGCACCAGCACCCCCAGTGTCTCGGGTATATATACCTGGGAACACGAAAGACGTGGGAGTATCCGTAGAGACACAAAGAAAGGGAGAGCGGCCAGCAGATGCCGGCAAGGTACGGAAATGTTGGACGAACGACGCCGTGGTGTACCTAGGTTTGCGAGACAGCTGGACGGATGGGCTACCGCGGAACAGGGGGGTAAGCCGGCATTAAGAAAGGGCGCAAAGTCAAAAAGGTAGCTCTGGGCGGGCATCAACGGGGTTCCCGTTCGAGTGCTCTGCGAGGTCTGGTATTTTTACTCTGTACTGAGTATCCGTCAACAGGATGGGAAGAAACCTGGCAATATCCGTGTTGGGCATGGGAAATGCAACGTTGGGTGCGGTCTATGGACGGGAAGCGACAGAACCGACCGAACGAACGCTTTGACGGTGACGGCCGAGGGAACCGACTGTGACCATGGCCAGGATTGCAGTGATGTTTATTGATAGATGTGGCGTAACGGCTTGGTTCTGTGCAACGCTCTCTTGTTATTTACCTACTTATCTTCCTCGGACTTTGCTGGTAATTGCCAGTATTTGTACGGATAAGTTTCATGAGTCTCAACCTCTCTTCGTCCCCGCAAAGCAATGTTCGCCCTTCCTTTCCTCTCCTCCTAATAAAAGTATCTTTGCCTCCTCCCCCTTCCTGTGGGTGTGGTGGCACCCCTGGGAGGCGCGCACGGCAGAGTCAGCCTACTGCCGGGGACCGGGGCCGGTCTGGTTCCCATCACACTGGAAAGGCTTGTCATTGGACAATGGAGACGAGAAGCATGCAGAGGACAGGCGCAGGGATGGCATATGTCACCCTGTATCCCTGCTTCCCCTGCATAACGTGTATGTGTGCACAGTTTCCGCATTGCATAACGATGCAGGAAAAAGGAAGAGAAAAAAGGGAGCCGACTCAGAGTAGGTAGACCAAATCGAGATTGTTAGCGCTGACGCCAAAATCAGAACCGCCAGACAAAATGGCTGAGCCTCAAACCGATAGCCCGGACATGAACTTCTGCGGCCGGTGTTTGTGCCATGACCATATATATAACCATGGTCGACATGGGCAGGATTCCAGAAAACCATGGCGACAATGGCTTGGCTGGCCTGAGGCGAGGGAGGCATGGGGGGAAACTGAAAGGCGGATGTACTGCTCGGCCTCTCTCAGTCGTAAAATCCAACCAAGACGACCAGACGGGAAAAAAAGATGGTTCTGTCGCTGCCCAAGCAAGGCCTGGCCTCTCTCACTGCCACCCTCTCACTGTCACCCTCAACCTGAAGGAGAAGGCAAAACGGGCTGGCTATGCCGATCAATGCAACGCGTCTGCAACCGGGAAAGCTGTTGAAGTGACGGAGACTACATGGTACATGGTGTATGCCAAGGAGAAGAATGCTACTCTTTCCAAGTGCCGCTAAACATGAGCTACAGCGATGGGCGGGTGCCGGCCGGGGCCTCCAACAGCGACAGGCGCGAAGTCTAATCTCCGACGTTGGGTGCTGCTATTCCTGTTCCTGTAGGTGGCGTGGCCGGTTCTAGTGAGTGAGAGACGATGAGTGAGAGGATAGGGTAATGAATACATGCGTATCTGAGGCCTTGGATGAGTGAGTGGGTGGATGAGCAGTTGCATAATAGTGTGTAAGTGGGAGATGGAGTGAGATGACGGCAATGGCGTAGAAGGGGAGAAAAACAACAAGTGACCTCTTTCTTTCTTCGGTCGGCCTTGCTCGATTGATTTGGATTGGCAGGTGTGATGCCTCACTCTTGCTTCCAGCCTCAATACCTAGCAACAGCGTCTCTCATCTCTCATCTCTCATCTCTCATCTCTCATCTCTCATCTCTCATCTCTCATCTCTCATCTCTCATCTCTCATCCCTCATCCCTCATCCCTCATCTCACCTTGGATTCCACCTTCACCAATTCACGTCTCTCATCACTCACTCACTCACTCACTCACTCACCCACTCATACCTTTCTCATGACTCGCTCACGCCTCCCCTTACTTAAGCCACTGCATCATATCATCATTTTCATCACCTGCAACATGATTCTTTTCGTGTTGTTTCTTCAATCAAGGAGAAAACGAACTTGTTGCGCCAACTCGTCTGGCCAAAACTAGCCCTTCCCACTTGTGCACATCGCACCAACGCCAGCCAACCGCCTGTCGGTCACTTATTCTCCACTCTGGGAACTGCATCCCCCTCTTCTCACCTGCATATCCACATCCACGTCCACATCCACATCCATCCACCTCGATATCCACGTCCTTAACGCCCCTGCAGCTACGCTCGTCGTCGCCGCGTTTCGTCTCATGGGATAACCCTTTGCTCCTTCTCAGTCCGAGTTCCGACTCTTGGATTCTGTTCGGAGGAATGTACCGTCTTCTGCTCCGTCCTCCTCTCTCCTTCTCCTCGCCTTCTTGACGACGTCCCTCACACCACTCGACTCGCTCCCACCCGGTGCCCAGTCGACGCATCACCGCCTGTCATCTCGACCGTCAGACGAATCCCATCCCTCTCTTCGCGTCTCTGCCCTCCGATTGGCCGAACCCCACGATAACCCCTGTTCCAACTAGTCGCCAACCCTCAACACTCTCCCCGCCCGAGCTCGGAAGGGTCCCCTTCGAGGTTCGACGCAATTCGCTCCATCCAGCCGTTGGTTGAGTCGACAAGCAAGAGGGAAATCAAGAAGGAGAATTGACAGAGAGAGGGGGACTGTTCGAACATACGAACACCGACGTGCCCATTCCATTCCCGTCTCTTGGACGAGGCCGAACAACGTCGTTGACGGTGCGACACCCAAAGAGACTGAGACCAATAATTTTCCATCGCTCCATTTACCAGACCACTTCATTTCCAGATACCCAGCATTGCTTTTCTTCTTCCATCTCTGCCTCGTTCGCCTCACCTGTTGCGACGATCCCGCATAACCAGCCGCCGCCATCAATTGAGACATTCCTGCGCCATCGCGACGGAAATCCCGTGGCATTTGGCCGGGCTGGCTCCCAATCGCGGTATAGACCAACTGCCCTTTACTGCCGATCATCCTACGTTGCGACAGCGGATTTCTACTCGATACTTTGACGTAACCCTAAGCAACCCGGCCGTATTGTCCAAACGCTTTGGATCCGTTGGCGCCTCCAAGCATCCTAGCTTCGACCTCTACGTTACCAGCAGTCTATCCATCGATCTACCATATGCCGCCGCCCGCAGTCGTTTCGTCTCGTCTAGTACCACGTGCAGACGACCAGGTCCTGGCCTGTTCTGTTCCATCGCAATAACGGTCTCTGATATACCCTCAAGGCGCACCGCACCCACCCATCACGACTCGAAAGCCGTAATTGCTTTTCATAGCTGCGCTATCTATCAGGGATCTTCTGATCTTCTGGTACTCTCCGTCTAGTAGTAATACCGGTCGACTACCCGACTCCAACAAGCTCGAACCCCCCCCCCCCCCCCCAGCTGCGCTAGCTAGCCCGACGCAATCGCCATCCACGCTTCTACGCTTCTCAGCAAGCATCATCCCGATTCCTTGCTAGGTACCACCAACGCCGCCGCCGGGCGATAACCCTCGTTTGCATACTACACTTGAACATTTCTTTTTTTCCAAAGACAAAATGGAGAGTCTTACCGAGAATCAGTCGCGCAGCCGCGAGAGGTCCCGTCCCTCTCCTGGCTATCCTCGCCCGTCCTCAAGATCTAGTACAAGTACTACTGTGGCCCGAACCACAAGGAGCGCAAACAGCTCGACTTCCAACTTCGCCACCTCTTCACGACCCTCGAGCACTCACCCTGCACACAGATTCCATCACAGTTCGTGTACGCCCTCCACAACTTCCCTCCGTCCCAGCTCCGCCCTGTCGCGAGGCGGCGTCTCCTATCCCGGCAACCCGAGCGCAACGTCCAGCTACCTGCAAGATAAGCTACAGAGAAGGAGGGAAGAAGCCGAGAGACTGGCCGCCGCCGCCGCAACATCAGCTCAACAGATGGAATCAGCTGCACGCCACGTGCAGAGCCCCTCCGTGAAGGGCGAGTCGGTGGACGGCCGTCGACCCAGGTCGAGCGGAGGTAATGGAGAGACCCCAAAGAAGACGGGCATGGGGGCGAAGGAGATGGAGGCCGTGAGTCTTCCCCCGTATTCCATCTCGGTCCAAGTGCCTTGCTGACAGCATTCCCGACAGACCGTTTCCACCCTGCACAAACAAAACTTCGACCTGAAGCTTGAGCTCTTCCACCGTCGCGAACGACAGACGGCTCTGGAGGCGCGGATCGACGCCCTCGAGACTGAGAAAACCCAGATGGACGACGTGAACGACCGGCTGTTGGACGAGCTGGAGAAGCGAGACAAGGCCGTGCAAGAGGCGGTCCAGATGATAGTGAATCTCGAGGCTCAAGTTGCAATGCTCCTCAAGGAGCGGGAGATGGTGCGGCATTTCGACGCAGCCGGGATACGAGCTCTCGAAGCGCTTGAGCATCGACTTGACATCGCCACGCCCAAACCCAGGGAAGCGAACCTGGCCCGGCGAGAGGCGGACGCCAAGGCCCTGAACCGCATGCCCAGCTTCTTGTCGGATCACACCGAGAACACCGAGAACTTGCGCAATGTGTACCTCAGCTCGCGCGGGAGCCTTCTCAGCTTGTCGATGCTCGCAACCGAGGGCGAAGACGCCGACGCACGTCGCGTTAACGACATGACGAGCCCGAGTCTCAGCGTTCTCAGCGAGAGTTCTTTCACAAGTGTGTATGGGGAGAAGGACGACGTCGACCGGGCGATTCTCGCCCGAGTCAACGAGCCGAGCCCGGACATCGGCCAATCGCCCTGTTCTCCTAAACCTTCGCGTGGCAGCGATCAGCCCAGGGATAGAAGACCACCAACGACAGTGTCGACGAGGTCAAGCCGAAACAGTCGATCTAGCTCCTTCTCGCGTGCCCCTGGCCCAGGTCAGTTCCAGTCGATCCGCGACATCGTCGACCATACCTCCCCTCTGCAACAGCTGGCCAATCTCGACCATGGCTACCCGAATAGGGCGCTGGCCCAAGACCAGTCTCCCCTTGCTGGCAGAGAGCAGTCGCACAAGCATGTCAAGGACACCAAGCGGGAGGCTCCGCGTAGGGTAATGACCGACACGCCCGTTCAACGGCCGGGTGAGCAAGTCTTGCCTCCTACGCCCGACACCGTTTCCACACCGACGCTTCGCAGGTTCAAGACGTCAAACGACACCCTCTCCAACCAACGAGGTGTGTCCGACCAGCGCAGCTACCGGTCCAGTTCCGACGGCACTTCCAAGGAAGACGATGGCGAGGACCAAGGAGGCGCGCCGGTGTTGCAGCAGCCGCCCCGCTCTACTTTCGTAGGCCGTCAAGAGCCGGCCAGAGGGACTTACTTCGACACCAGAGCGCCGTTGATTCCTCGCCCGAGGTCGGCAGGAGAAACAACGGTTTCCCACCGCCACGACGTGGACTGGGACTCGGATGGGGATTCTGTTCACTCGCTCGACTCAAGTCTCGACATTTGGATGCAGCAAGGCAAAGACCCGAAGCACTTTGACGAGAACAGCTATGATTCTCCCGACCTTTTCAGCAGCATTCCTATGCCCGGCGGAGGGTGGAACCACAACACCACGGTTGGGCCTTCTGGCGATGGTACGTTTGACGTACTTGGCGTCGCAGCAGCAGCAGCAGCAGCAGCACAGTACCGTAATCATGTGGAAGACATGAATGTGGCGAGCAACGCCCTCTTCCCGGGTGCTGTTCAGCAACCACCCACACCGAAGCGAAGATCCAGTCTCGGTGCGACAGGACTGACAGTGTCGAAACAACCTCCAGCCAACGGAAAATTACGCAAGTCGCCCTCCAGGGCAGGATCTAGGCGAGCTAGCATCGACGCACACGCGGTTCAGCGGCCCGAGTCGGTCGCAAGCACTCCACAGCGTACAGAGTCAAAATCCGGTGCCCGATCCAAGGACAGCCACTACCCACCTTCGTCTACTACGGCTTCGCGTGGGCACCGTTTGAACTTCTTCAGGAGGTCCATTAGCGGCGGGCCCGTAACGGTCCAGCCCGAGCCTGCATCTCCCGCGGCCGAGCCATCTCCAACTGCGGCAGCAAAGGCCAGCACGATGGGCGTTCCGTCGTGGGTCCAGCGGTCTCACCTTTCAGACGACGACCGAGAAAGTGCGACGCCGCCTCCCATCATGCGAAACCCAAGGCCTGCTCGGTCTGGGAGCTTCGACGAGGGAGCGCCCCTCAATGATCAGGCCGCTTCCGCCACCACGCCTACAACGCCCATGGCGGCAACGCGCGCCGCTTCGCATACGCCGACGGCCAACGCGACGCCTCGTTCTTCAGAGCCGACTCCAACGAGCACCAACGGCGGCAGCGGCGGCGCTCCAGTGCAAAAGCACAAATGGCTCCCAGGGTTCAGCCGGGGGAGCAGTCTGCGGAATCGGGCTGGCTGAGGAAAAGCCGACGAATCATTTTCAACCCTCACACCCCGTAGGGTTTATGGGAGCAACAGGGCTGACGGGACTGTATATCAGTTTGCCCATTGCGGCAAACGAAAATGCCAGCAAAAGAGGCAAACCGCGCAAGGACTATTCGTCCTTTTTGTAACACAACGACTGAGCCCTTGCCGTGGGACTGGGCTGATTTTACGCCTGCGGTACGGACGAGCGAAAGGTCCGCTTTTGCTATTGAGCAAAGGCTGGATGGCGAGGGCCGTGTATGTCCAGCGGACGGAAAGGGAATGTTTAATATTATCAAATGGAAGGGGGGAGCTGGTGACCAGGAGGAAACGGCATCCTGGCGAGGGCGGCATACAGCGACCGACCGATGGCATGGCACGGCACGGCACGGACAGGACGGCGTCAACTGGATGGGTTTTCTTATTCCTCTTCTTTCTTCCTTTTATTCTTTAGAGGGAAGCTGGAGCGGTATGGACCGGCCCGAATGGAGGTTTATACCCAGAGGTCACCCTGCCCCCAAAAAGCGGAAAAAGAAAAAAAGAAAGAAGAACGAAAAGGAAACATTTACATAGTTGGGCAATAGAAACTTTGTAATATTCTTTTAATTCACTCGGATAAGAAAACATGCACGTTTCAAGAAGACGCTGGGCCTTGGGGTGTATTCTGATACTCGTGGCCATGCTAATTTTGGGAGATTGAGCTGGAGTGGTCTTGTACACCGTCTGGATGTTGCCCCGCGCGAACCCCATGATCAACTTCACGACATCGCCCTGGATAAAGTCGTTGCGCTTCGCCAGGATGAACTGGGCCATGGCCGGGTCGGCGCAGATAAGCTGATTCCGGACGGTAGTGACGATGACAAAGGCCGGACCGACGCGTTCGTGTATGGCTGTCTCGTTGAGAAACTCCCAGCCGAAGATAACGAGGGAGACGGACGGCGTTATAGACGCGGGCAGGGAGGACGCGCCGGAGGACAGGCCGAAGGGGCACGGAGAAGATCATGGAGATGGCCTTTGGCACTCGCGAGCGTTAGCTTAAAGAACGGGAGACGATGGGAGGTCTGGCGGGGGGGTTCATTGTGGTTTAACTCACGCTGTCCGGGTTATAGGGAATCACGATGATGGGCAGCCCCGGGAGGAGGACGGCGCGGTAGTTCTTTTGGAGTGTCCATAGGTGAGAGGCCACAAATAGGCACGAGAGAAGGATGAGCGCGTTGTAGACGTAACCTATGGTGAATATTAGCGGCGTCAGTGAGGATGAGAGGTTCATAGACTAGGATGAGAGGGAGAGGAAGGGAGAGACGTGAGAGAAAGACAAGACGGGGGGCATAAGGCCAGCGCTTCGCGTATCAGGGACAAACTCGCCCACTCACACCCAATCCTTCCCAGGATTTTTACGCGACCGATGAGGACTTGCCGACCTCAGTACCTATGTAATAAACATGGTTTTGCTCTGAGGAGCTAGCCCGGCTGCGTGATGCGGTTAAAACCGTCATAGGTAGACCTTAAACCGAGTCCGCAGAGCGCGCCATACAAAGACGGCCGCCGCCGCCAAGACCCACCACACAACCAGCAGAAGCCCGCTCATCTCTAGACCGATGTAGTACTTGTTTGAGTACCGCGTCACGTATCCCGTGCCCCAGGCCCAGCCGGTAACCAGAAGAGCCAGCCCCGGCCCACCTCGCCTGGGCTCCGGCCTGAAGGCGGACCGGGCCGCGAGGCAAAGGAGTGGCAAGAGTCCGTATGTGACGTAATAGGCCAGCTCTAAGTGGGATCCGAGGACCTTGAGGACACCGGACGAGGTTGAGGGGAGAAGGATCTCCCTCAGCGCCTGTCGGTAAGTTGGCCCGCCGCGGATGAGTTTGGCGTAAGCAATGCTGACAGCCACGGTGTGGACAGCCCTCGCGTGGACGTACTCTGCACACCCGAGGACCCAGACGCAGTAGACGACGGCCGTCACAACCATGGCCTTGTCCGCTTCGCTGTCCCACCGACGGGGAGTGCCGGCCACGGCGCCCCGCACGGCGAACCCGCCCACGATGTCCCCAATGACCTTCGACGCGCCCTCCCACCCCGCGCTTCTACCGAGAATGCCGGTCTCCATCTCCTCCTTGAGGAAAATGGCCGGGCTGCCCGCCGCGAGCTTAAGGGCCGTGATAGGCGCGCCGAAGCCGCCGACCCCGAGGGCGGGGAGGACCATACGCCGCACGTGGTTGGTGAGGATGGCAAACACGACGACGGCAAAGGCGCGCGCGAGGTGGGGGCTTCCATCGCTCAGCTCCGCGGGTCTTGCGAGGAGGGCGTGAAGGACGTCTGAGCCGGGCTCTGCCGGGAGGAGGAGCCGGCGTAGCCGCCGTCGGCCGCGCAGCAGGCGCGAGGTAAGCGGCCGGAGCTGGACGAGGGTGTTGTAGGACGCAGCGGGGACGAGCGCGAAGGTCGTGGAGTCCGGTCCCGGATCCCACTTTGTGGCTGAGGAGCGAGCGCGTCCATCTGGTGGTTCGTGGGCTGTTGGTGATGATATGGGCGTGTAGGGTGATGGGTGTGGTGATTTGGCCATCATGCGGCTGGAGGTGACGAAAGAAGACCGGGTTTGATTGAGTTTTTCCCTTCTGCTAGGTATAAATAACCATGTGGTGTTAAAACCTTGCATATGTGAGATTGGTCTCTGCTTACCTCAATAGTCACACCCCACAGGATCTTAGTGTGCAAACCCGTTCTTGGCGTGGAACCTGAGCTGTTGCTGCTTTACCCTGAGCTTAAGGGTGATCTAGGTAAGCGCCAACGACAGACAGCATGGTGGCGCAAGCTGAAGTCTTGTTTGAAGTCAAGGTTAAGAAGAAGAAATTCAGGCTAAGCCCTATTCGCTATGGCAATATAGAGCAACGCCGCAACCGAGATGAGTATCAAGTGAAGCTGGCCTAGCATATTAGTACATTAGGTCTATATCTTGTTATAGGAACATGCATGTGAATCGCGAATTAGGCATAGTTAAAGTGATCTGAGAGCCTTCACCCGTTCCTCAAATAGCACCAACTCCATGATCACATTCCAGTAAAACTCCGACAGCTCATGGCCGAACCTGTCACCCAGTTGTGGCCCGTCCCCGGCCTTCAAGCACCGCAGCGTAATAGCCGCGTACTGCTCCCGCATCCAACACGCTAAATCCGTCGACGCCTTCTCAATAACCGCCTTCTTTGTACCCTCAGCCGAGCGACCCCCATGGCGCGGCGCCGTCGTCGCGGTAATTTTGCTGATCGGTTGCCAGAAGCCAATCTCCGCTGGCAGCAGCCCTAGCGAGTAGATCTCGTGCGAGGTCGTATACCGTGGCCTCTCACCTGCCACCGCCTGGAGTTACGGATGTAGGTAGTACTCGGACAGCGACGAGCGGCCGCTTTCTACCTGAGATACTGCTAGAAGGCGCCCAACACGGCAGCCTCAGACAATACCTTCAAGTCCAGTCCATCAGCCTTGAATTCCGTAGCAAGGCGCTGATGGTTATGGACCTCGCCGCTGGCTTGGCTTTCCTTCATGAAAACGGCATCGTCCACCGCGACGTCAAGCCCGACAACCTGCTAGTCTGTGACAGTCTGCAGCGCAAGAGTCTGCAGCCGTGGGGCATTGCTCCGGTAATGCTAAAGCTCTGCGATTTTGGGTGCTCTGTCATTCTCTCAGACTATAATCAGGGCTATGTTTTTACCCACACTGTGGGAACGCCGGGGTGGATGGCGCCCGAGGTCGAGCAGGGGTTGCCGGTGGACTCGGGCTTGCTCTTCAAGACGGATCTCTACAGTCTGGGACTTGTGGCTGCGCACATATTCAAGAGTAGGCGGCTGTCGCCGAGTCCAGGTCCCGATCTCAGGACAACGCCTGCAGACGTTAGAGCTCGGAAACGCAAGCATGGTGAACGAGACGAAGGCGACGAGTCTGTTGATGGGCTAAGCATACTCGCGGAGCAGCCCGATGTAACTACGCAGAGGGCCAACAAAAACGACCAAGGTATTGGGAAAGGAACTACGGGACCTCTGGCCAACAGACGCTGATTTTTCTGGCAGTAGCACCTGGTACGTCAAAGAGTGCATCGCCGGAGGAAAGGAAACCCAGCCTGCTCCAAGATATCTTATCCTGCACCCTGTCAGCAAAACCATCAGACAGGAGGGATACGAGGGCAGTATACAACCTCTGTCAAGATGGTATATTGCACGATTGCAGTACAAAGGATGCTGAAGTTTTCAGCTAAGAGACTGGACTTGTTCCCCATTTCTTCCTGCTTATACTGATGTGAAGGTCCCCTTTAGATCAGTATTTCCAAACTTTCCGATGGGAGAAGCTGAGGCAGTAGCAGCCAAGAGCCAATTCATTTCGCCAAGAGTGCCAAATGTAGGTAGACATGCGTTATATCGTTTTGATGAATACCAGTCTAAGATTTCTGTCAGCTTGCCTTTGAGACTTCGCTTCGACCGGGACTTCTTCCTTGGCGATGTCGTCTAGAAGTTATGAAAGACTTTCAGCGAAGAGTTGATGACGGTACTGACGACGCAGGAAGCCGTGCTCTGCAACTCGCCGCTCTGATGTTAAACGGCTACCTAATCTGCGATCCTAACCAGATGGGCTTTGTGGTAGAGAAATGGCTGACCATAGCAGTTCAGTCAGGAGATCCTCTGGCCCTTTTAGGGACTATTAATATTCTCCAGGCATTAGGCCGCGAGGTTGGTCCTGCAATTCGACAACGGGTTCTGGAAGCGTTCCAAGATCCCGAGTTCCAAATGCAAGCCGTGACGGATATCAAGAGCCTCTTGTTGCCCCTGGCCTTTGACCCGACGACCAGGATGACCCCTGCCGCACAGTTTCCCCTGTATGAGAGGTTCACCACTCAGACCAAACTCATCGCCCTGCGCATTTGGAAGCGCGAGTTCCTAGAATCGTTTGCGGCTTTCCTCCAATCTCAGAGATACCGCCAACTCACAGCTGTGTTTCCCCTCACCCGCCTCATTCCACATGACATCGACTGGCCAGACCGAATCAGCCTCCAACTCGAAAACTCCATGGTTCAAGAGTACATATACACGTCTAGTATTCGCCTTGGCATCATGGGGGCAAAAGCACGAGATGAGTTCGTTAATGAGCCCCTGGAAAAGGACATGGTCAACAGCCCAACCAAGCTCGGCATGACGCTTCTCCAGCTGACAGTTCGTCGAAACGACCTGGGAATGGCTTCTCTGCTCCTGGAGACTCTGAGCGCAGACACCGAAGCATACGGGTTGACACCGCGTTGTTCCCCTCTCTGGTTGTCCTGCTACCTCGGCCATGCAGACATGGCCATCCTGCTCATCGGCCACGGCGCCGACCTGACCTGCTCCGACTCTGTGCAGGAACTCACGATCCTGAACCTGCTAACGCAGCTCACCACTAAAGACGCTGTGATCGGTATTGGCTGCTCAGCGCTCGCGGCCGGCGTCGATATCAACGCCCGCTCATAAAACTATATCACACCGCTATTGGCGGCCCTGCTGACCTTTGACTTCTCGGACGGCGCGGCTGTCGAGTTTCTACTGGACAACGGAGCCGATCCCCTCAAGTACATGGTCACGCAGCTGGAGGGTTTTGTCTTCCCAGCCTGCCTCTTGACCCTGTGCGCCTTCTATCTAGACACTGATGTTGGGTGCCCGGAGCGGGGCCCCAGGGGGGCACTGGAGTGGGACTAGGACTAGATAAACTAGTTACTAAAGGAATAACAAAAGGGGAAAACTTTATAGAAGATAGGGGTTAGAGGAGGTATATTAGAATAATTATTATAATTAAACCCTAACTATACCTATTACTAACTCCTTTACTTAATACTATCCTTACCTTTAATATATTTTAATATCTTTTTATCTTTAGGTATATTAACTACTAAAGTAGTAATAGTACTTATTAGATCTTAAACTATAGCCTAGTAATAAAGGAGCGCTATAATAAAATAACTAACACTTAATATAACTAAGTTTATACTAGTAAATAAGTAGTATACTATTAACTTAGGTAAGCTATTAGAGGAAAAGCTAAGGGCCCTTCTAAAAAAGGAAGTAAAAAAAGTAAAAAAAAAGAAGATAATTAATTAAATTAAGGCTTTTTAAAGTAGTATATTTATAAAAGATATATAAAAAGAAATAAAAATAACTACTAATCTCTAACTAAAGACTAAGTAACCTTATACTAATATACTTTTAAAAGGATTACTTACCTTAAAGTATAAAAAAAAAAGCTAAAATAAACTATAAGAATTTCTATTTTAGTTAGAAATATATTTTAATATAATAAGAAATAAGTTTATAACTAATAATAATAAGATAAGATATATTAGTATTATACTAAAAAGTAACTTAGTATATAAATAAAGAAAGTATATAGGTTTTTATTATAAAAGTAAGATTAGTAAAGTGCTTTAAGAAGTTATAAAAAACTAACTAAAAGTAAATATTACTAATAATAATATATAAGCTTTTAGTATTACTATAAAGCTAAATACTATATAATAAGCCTTAAGCTAGTTATACTAATAATTTATTAATAAGTATAAAATAGTTAAAAAAAAGTACTTTAACCTTTAAATAAAAAAGTAATAAGTAGTTTATATTTTAAACTAAGTGCTTTTAGATCTAAGGACTTATATACTTACTAAAAGGCTACTAGCTACTTACTAAAAGTTAGATAATATAGTAAAAAAAGTAGAAACACTTACTAAGACCTATATAAGAGAGGTGTTAAGAAGATAGCTAAAGTAAGGTTAAAAGAAAAAAAGCTACTAAAGGGTAGTAGTATAACTAATAACTATAAATACTTTTTTAACTAAAGCTACTAGTATATACTTAATACTAATAGCTATAATACTAGTAAGTATACTTATATTAAAGCTAGAGGTTAAAAAAAAAAAAAAGTATAACACTTTAGCTAAAAAAGACCTAAGGACTACTTACTTATTATAACTATAAAAAGCTTAAGCACTAGTTAGCTAGGTGTAATAAAAAGAAGTACTATAAGTATAAATAACTTTAATACTTAAGGAGATAGTATACTTTAGTACTAATAAAAGTTAATAGTATTAAGCTTTTTTAAGATAAAAGACTATACTACTACTTTAAGGTAGATTTTTATACTAAAATAAGTAGTATATAAAAAAAAAGGAGAGTACTAATTAATCTTAGTATAAATAAAAATATACTATACTAAAGGATATTATATATAAAGGTACTAGTAAAAGTAAGCTAAAGGGGCTTAGTACTTTAAGGTATATAAAGAGGTAAGGCCTTAGACTATAAAATAAAGAGGGTAATAATAAAAGATATAAATAATATAAAGGTCTTAAGGATATAAAGCTATACCTTTTAAGTTAGTAATATAGCTAGGTATAACACTATCCTAAGGATCCCTTAGGGATAAGTAGTATAACTAAATATAAAGTAAATAATAATTAGTTAGATATACTTACTAAGAAAAGACTATTTCTAACTTATCTAAAGTAAGTAAGAAATTAAGAAGGTATATAAGAAGTTAAGGGCTATTTTAGCTTATTAACTAATAATTTACTACTTATAATATAAAGGGGATAAAGAAGTACTAAAGATACCTTATTATAACTAAGGAGAAAAAGTAAAGGCTAAATAAAATAGAGAAATAAAGGCTACCTTACTAAAGGCTTATAAGGAATAAGTATATATATTTAATATAGGCCTAACAGCCTAGCTAGTAGGTAATAAAGGCTACTTATATATAATTAATTTAAAGCTAGAGGTAGAAGCGCTATTTAGCTTTATCTACTTATTAGCTAAGAAAGAACTAAAAGAATTAAGAATATATATTAATAAGTTACTTAAGAAAAGCTAAATTAAACACTTTATAAGCCTAGTAGGGGCACTAATCCTCTTTATTCTTAAGAAGAGAGGTAAGCTATATTTTTATATAGACTATAAGGGGCTTAATAAAGTAACTATTAAGAATTATATACTATTACCCCTTATTAGTAAGATCCTTAACTATTTAGTAAAAGTAAAGTAGTATATAAAGCTAGACCTAAAGGATATATATTACTAAGTAAAAATTAAGGTAAGTAATAAATAGAAAATAGCCTTTTATACTTACTATAAATACTTTAAATATTATATTATACTATTTAAGCTAGTTAATATACTAGTAATATTCTAAGTATATATTAATAATACCTTTACTAGGCTAGTAGACGTTATATATATTATTTACTTAGATAATATCTTAATTTTTATAAAAAATAAAAAAAGTTATATAAAAGTAGTTAAGTAGGTATTAAGCTAGTTAGATACTATAAGGCTATATATAAACCCTAAGAAGTATATTTTTTACACCTAGTCTATTAAGTTCCTAGGTTTTATAGTATCTAATAAAAGGATTACTATAAAGTATAAGTAAGTATAAGTAATAGTAAAGTAGCTACTCCTTACTAGCGTTAAGGAGATCTAGGTTTTCTTAAGGTTTATAAGATTCTACTAGTAATTTATTAAAAACTACTTTAAGGTATATATACCTTTAATAAATAGGCTAATATCTAAGGTAGTAAAAAAGTAAGTAATAATATAAAAGGTAAAAAAGGCTTTTTATAAGCTTTATACCTTATTTACTTAGGCCTTAATCCTTTAGTATTTTAACCTTAAGTTACTTATATAAGTTAAGATAAATATATTTAACTTTATAATTAGTATAGTAATATACTAGCTTTATAAAAAAGTATAGTACTTAGTAGCCTTTATATTATAAAAGCTATAGAGAGTAAAACTTTATTATAAGGCACTAAAAGTAAAGCTACTTATAATCTATAAGGTAGTAATTTACTAAAAATACTACTTACTATATATATAATATTAAATAGTGTTTTTAATAAACTATTTAAAGTATTACTACCTAGCTACTAAGCCCTAACTTAATAGTTACTAGGCCTAGCTACTATAAGATCTATTATTATTTAACTTTAAGATTAAATACTAGCCTAAGAAGGATAATATAGTAAATAGGCTTTTATAACAGCTAGACTACTAGCTTACTAAGGAGGAGGAAAAAAAAGTATATAGCGTGTTCTTAGTAGATTTTCTTAGTAGATTTAAGAAATAGGTTATAATATTTAGATATAGTAAGTTACTAGGTCTTAAGTTACTAAACTAAAGATAACTTACTACTAACCTAAAAAATAAAATTATTATAGTATAACTAGTAAATAAGTAGGCTTAATTAGAAAAGTAGTAATAACTAAGTAGTTAATAAATAAGAGGAAAAAATAAAGCGCTATAGTATAATAGTAAACTATTTATCCTTAATAAGTATATAGTAAGGATAAAGTTACTAGTAGTATTTTATAATAAGCTAGCTAAAGGTTACCTAGAAGTAAACTATACGCTTAAACATATTAGATAAATATATTTTTAAAAGTTAATAAGGAAAGACGTTAAGAAGTATATAAGGACTTATATAACATACTAGTAAACTAAACTAAAGTACTACTTACTATATAAGAAGCTAGCGCCTCTACTAGTGCCTAGCTAGCTATAAGAATATATAACTATAGACTTTATTATAAAGCTACTAAAGTTAAAGGGCTTTAATAGTAAGGCGTATAATAGTATTCTAGTAGTAGTAAATAAGCTTATAAAGTATACTATCTACCTGCCTACTTAAGAAACTATTATAGTAGACTAGCTAGTAACCCTCTTAGTAAATAAGGTGTTCTTAAGATTTAGTATCTCTATAGTAATAATATTAGATAAAGGATCCCTATTTACTAGCTATTTCTAGGCAGTAGTATACTACTAGCTAGCTATTAAGTAGAAACTTAGTACTACTTACTACCCCTAAACAGACAGATAGATAAAGTAGTAGAATTAGAATATAAAACACTTCTTATAAGCCTTTTATAATATAGAGTAAGATAATTAAGTTAAATAGCTTCTAATAGTAGAATTTATCTATAATAAGGTATAGTATAAAGTAACTAGGGTATTACTAGTAGAAGCCCTTATAGGTTACGCCTTATAAAACCCTTATAACATAAGACTAATAGGATAGAAACTAGTAGAGGTCCCTATAGCTTATAAAAAGGTTAAGGAGCTAAGGAGCTAGAGGGCTACTATTATTAGTATACTAAAGTCTATAAGCTAGACCTATAAGAAGTAGTATAACTAAAGAAGGACAGACGTTAAGTTTAAGGTAAAGGAAAAAGTCTTATTATTAGCTAAATTTATTAAGTAGAGATAACTATTAAAGAAGCTA
>NW_007361022.1:0-1678 GCF_000149035.1 Colletotrichum graminicola M1.001 | reverse complement strand
TAGTAAAAAGGTAGTAGTAAGGCCTTTAGTGCCCTTAAAGGTAGTAAAAGTAGTAGTATTAGTAGTAGTAGTAGCGTTAGTAAGGGTAGTAGTAAATATAATAATAATAGTAAAAAAGCTAGTAGTACTATGTTATAACTTAATAAGTTATAGGCTATATTACCCTACCTAACAAGTAGATAATAGGTAGTAGTAATATTTATATAAACAAGAGATAAGGGATAGATAGATAACTCCTTAGGAACAGAAGAACTATAGTATAGGTTACGTAAAGATAAAGAAGTAATTATATAATAAGGTAATTACTAGTAATTATAAAAGTAAACGCTTACTAGTATTTACTAAGCGCTTACTTTATATAAGAATAGTAATTACTTATAACTATTAGTTAATAGGACTATTTAGGGAACAGCTAGGACTTATATATAGGATAGACTTAGATATACTTAAGGACAGACTTCTATAGCTCTTTAGTAATTAACTTATAATATATTCTTTAAATACCTTTTAGTATCTAACCTTAGTAATTTAATTAATAAGAGCTATATAAGCTACCCCTATAACTATTAACTATATAACTAATTACTAAGTAATTAATAAACTAGTAAGATAATAATTACTATTACTAAGTATCTCCCTTTACTTACTATTAGTAGAAACCTTACTACTTAAAAACTAGCTATAATACTTTAATTACTTCTATTAAGTAAGTTAACCTTAATACTTACCTAATAGTATTTTATAATATCTACACTTAAGATAACCCTAACTTCCTCTAGCTCTAAAAAGAACCTAACTACCCTAACTAAGAGCCTAAATAAGAAAATAAAAGACGCTAAAAAATTAGATAACAAGCTAGACTTTACCTAAGGTATATATAATAAGATCTAGTAGTATATTAAACATAATAATAATAATATAGCTTAAATATAAGCTATAATTAATAATATTAGTAGAAAACTAGACACTAAAACCCTTAAAGTTAGCTAGCTATAGAATATAGTCTATAACACTATTACTTAGCTAAAAGACAAAACAGCTAAAGCTAAAAGACTAAATAAAGAAGTAACTACCCTTAGGGGCGTAATAAATATTATTACTACTTTAGTTAATAGACGTAATAAGCTTAAACTTAACTTACTTAGAACCTATAATAGGACTAGTAGATAGCTAAAAGGATTCCTAATTTAAGTTTATACTTATTAGACCTTTTATACTACTAACTTTAGAAGTAAGACTAACTAAGTTATCTATATAAAAACTTTTCTATAAAGAAAAGCGCTCTCTTAGTATAAACCTTATTTAAAAGAATTTCTTAAGTATAATAGTAACCTTACTATATACTTCTATAAGATATAAAATATTTTTAGAAGTATAACTAGCTTTATAAAGGCCTTATAGTTACTATTTTAAGATCCTAATAAGAAGTAATAAGCTAAGTAAGACCTAGCTAGCCTATAACAAACTAAGTTAGCCTTATACTATATAGCTAAATTCTAATAACTAGCTGCTTAACTTAATATTACTTAAGAATTATTAATCTTTACTTTCTACTAAGGACTTAAGGATAATATTAAGAATAAACTTATTAAGATTATTAACCTACCTAAGGACTTCTTATCTTATATTAAACTTACTATTAAAATTAATATATAACTCTTTAAATAACATAAGGAAT
>NW_007361021.1:46418-58994 GCF_000149035.1 Colletotrichum graminicola M1.001 | reverse complement strand
GGAAGGAGGGGGAGAGCTCGGTCCGGAATAACGTCAGCTAAACATATCGATTCCCAAGACTAGCAGACGAGCTACCGCAAAGCCAGAACTGCGGCGCCCGCGCCGTCGACGGGACCACACTCTGCGTGAACCACATCTGCGCCCACCCGCACTTGCGGCAACGAGCGCCACCAGCCCCAGCGAGCACTGCTCCATCCACAAGTGCGCCGTCGCGGGCTGCCCGCAGCTGCGCGTGCGCGTGGTCCCCTCGCGGACCGTCCTGATGCTCGGCGCCGCCGACGGGCTGGAGGGCGTCGGCTGGCCCCTATCACCGTACTGCCGGGCCCACGCGTGCGGCCAGGAGGCGTGCGGCGAGAGGACCGCGGGGGCCTCGGGCTTCTGCCAGGCGCACGCGAGGTGTCGGCGGCCGGGTTGCGCGAACGGCGTCGACGCCCGCGCGCCGGACCCGACGTTGTGCGAGGAGCACAACCGCAACGGGCCTGGCCGGACGGTGCGGAGGGGGGTGTTGAACCTGGAGCCGTTCGGGTACGGGGGTGGTGGCGGCGGCGGCGGCGGCGGTGGTGGTGGATGGCCTGGACTTGGGAACTGGGGGATCAACGCTACATTGTAAGACGGATCGAGAGAACAAGGGAGTCCTAATCGAAGCTGTTTTCGGGTTATGGCAATAGACCTTTTCTTGCTTGAAATATCTGGTTGGGTGGTTACGAAGCTTTGCTAGGTCGGGTGCCTGCACAAACGACTCACATGCTGATGTCTCACACGATTAGCATCGTTCATCTCTTGCGATCCCCGGACGAGGAATCGCAACACTCCTGTATCGTGTTGGAACTCTACTACGTGAAGGTCATTCATCTCCAAATTTTCTGCCCGAGAGTCTACACGAACACCCCACCCCCCCCCACACGCGAGACAAGAATCCTAGATACCGAAAGCCTTGATGTCCTTGACCAGGTCCGTGATGCTCTCGTCCAGGGTCCGCCACTTGATGCCCAGTATCTTGGCCGTCTCGCTGTCGTCGTACCCGTGCAGCTTGTCCTTCGGCGGCCGCTCGCCGCCCTTGGTGCCCTCGGCCGGCAGCCGGTCCGCCAGCTCGGGGAAGTTCTTGCGCACGACGGCGGCGATCTCGGCGTTGCTGAACCAGCCGGCGGTGGTGAACAGCCGGCGGCCGGTGGCCTCGGGCTTCTCGAGGGCCAGGATGGGCGCCGTGGCGAGGTCGCGCACGTCGATCCACAGGTAGGCGGCGCCCGTGGGGGCGACGGCGTCCCGCCACTTGCCCTGGACCAGGTCCACGACCCGCTCGTTGGACGTGTTGATGCTGGCCAGGTCGGCGAAGTGGTGCACGACGGGGCCCAGCACCAGCGGCGGCGTCAGCGTCACGAGGTCGAAGGCGGGGCGCTCCTTCTCGACAAAGTCCCAGGCGGCGCGCTCGGCCAGCTTCTTGGAGGCGCGGTAGGCCGTGGCGGGGCTCCGGCCGACGTCCTCGGCGGTGACGGGGTTCCAGTGCTTCTCGGTGAAGACGGTGGCGGGGTCCTCGAGCTTGGCCTCGTCGATGACGGAGGCGAAGGACGACGTCACGACGACGCGCCGCACGCCCGGGGCGTCCCTCTTGAGGGCCCTCAGGATGGCCGTGGTGCCGATGACGGCCGGGTCGAGGAGCTCCTTCTGGGCGTCGGTCCACTTGAAGTGGAAAGGGCTGGCCGTGTGCAGCACCGCCTCGAGGCCGGGCGTCTTGACGACCTCGTCAAAGGCGTCCTCGCGCGCAATGTCGGGCACGATGGCGACGGAAAGGCGCGAGGCGTCGAGGTCCTTGTGCGCGTCGCGGATCTTCTGGGCCTTGTCCTCGGAGCGGACGGTCGTCACGACCGAGTGGCCGCGCGCGAGGAGCTGTTCCAGGATGTGGGCGGCGATGAAGCCGGAGCCGCCTGTTCCCGAGTTAGCCTTTCTGTGCCCACGGGTTGGTTGCTCGTTGTGCTATGATTGTGAGCCGGGAGTCGCCGCCCATCCTGTCGGGTGTTTTTCCCCCATTCGAACGCCCTGGGACAGCACCTCTAAGTGAGGTTGCATTCGTACTCACCGGTGAGCAAAATCTTGGTCATTTTGTCGTTGGATTGATATATCTGGTGCTCGATCAAGCAAAGTGTTATGGATTCGAGATAGTGTTTGAACAACTTGTGAGGACACACTCAACTAAGCGATGTTTCAACCAACCCTATTTATCCCCCCCCCCCCCCCAACGCCTGTCACTTTACCCCTCCACCGCATGGTGATCGACGGCCCCCCAAAATGCCCCGCTCACCTAAGCCCCTCCCTCAGGCCCGTGGGAGGTTAAGCCCACGACCGGCGCTATCACGTCATTCATGTGCCCGTTGGCGACCTTCCCGCCCCCCCCCCCCCCCCCCCCCCCCGCCGCGCCTCGGCTCTTCGTCCCGCCGAAACCGCAGCCAGCCCGCTCCACCCAAAGTGAATGATGATAAGCGGAGGCCGACATGCGGTAGTCCGGCAAGCGGCGTAAATTGCCAAACGCTTTCAGAATGGAACGCTTCCACGGCCAAGCAATCACCGCACTCTGTCTTCTCCAATCGTCCTACGCAGGTATTTCCTCGGGAAAAAGAAAAACCACAGGATGGAGGCAGAAGGCTGTGAGGCACCAAAAGCGAATAAACGTGTGGGTTATGCATTAGTTACATATTCCTACAAACGAAATAATACACTCATTCGAGCCTAGCCGCTGTCAATCCGCTGATCGGGATCGTACGCTGTCCTTTCCGTGTCAAAGTTCCAACAACCTATGTGTTTGTTTTCGGATCCTTTCTGCTCGATAGCCAAACGATCCATGCCCGATGCCGACGCCCTATTCGCGAAGGCGTGTCAAGGCCCCAGGTGAGGGGAGAGTGTTTTTTATGGGCAGCGGTCTGTTAGGTCCCTCTGCACTTGCTGGAAATCTTGGTACGAGCAATCCCGCCCAGGTGATTGTGCTTTGCCTTGGCCTGACTGCCTTGCTTCCCTTTTGTCCAAAGCAGGCAACTTTGCATCTTCTTCCGCGAATCGCTGAAACGCCTGCCATGCTGCACCCATTGAAATGATACAAGTGTTATGATACGGAGTGCCTTTTCGCCCCCCGGCCGCGACTCGGCTTCCACACTCCTGCATGTCGCCGCCTTGAAAAGGAACGGATATGTAAAGTGGCTCTCTGGGGAGCCACCGAGACTCATCCCAGATCATGATTTCCGGTCCGACCCAGGAGCCATGCCCCCCGCGGACGCAGATGGCGGCGGCGGCGAGGGAGGGGGCACGGCAGAGCCTTCGCCCGCTTCAGGGGGCGGGGGGAACTTCTGGCCAATGTTGGCGGCGGCGCTCGCAGGCACCTTCATAGGGCCCTTGGGGATGGGCGTACGGCCAGGAAGCTTCTCGCCGCGGATGACCTTCTCCACCTCGTTCTTGTCCAAGGTCTCGTACTCTACCAGTGCCTTGGCGAGGAGATCAAGCTCCTTGCGCTTCTTCGTGAGCAGCACGCGGACCTTCTCGTACGACTCGGTCAGAGTACGCTGCACCTCCGACTCGATGAGGGCCTTGGTCTCTCCGCTGAGCTGGTCGTAACGCTCGCCGTACTCTACAGGGCCAAGCTTGGCAGACATGCCGTAGAGAGCGACCATCTGGTAGGCTAGACTGGTGGCGTTCTTGAGGTCCTAGGCAACGTTAGCAATGTTGGTGGCATTCGCATGTCCGGCAACTTACACTCGAGACACCCGTCGTCACCTTGTCGGTGCCATAGACGAGCTCTTCGGCGAGCTTTCCGCCCAGAGAAGTCTCGATCAGACTCTTGAGATCTCTAGTCGTGTACGAGTACTTGTCCATCTCAGGAAGGTGGGCAGTGTGTCCGAGACTTTGGCCTCGGGGCAGAATGGTAACCTTGTACAGCTTGTTGGGGCCGCTCTCGTGGTAGAAGGACACGAGAGCGTGGCCGGCCTCGTGGTAAGCCGTCATCTCCTTCTCCTTCTCGCCAATGACCATGCTCTTGCGCTCAGCACCCATGATGACCTTGTCCTTGGCCCACTCGAAGTCCGCCATGCTGACGGCGGCAGCCTTGAGTCTGCTGGCGCGGACGGCAGCCTGGTTGACAATGTTCTCGAGCTCGGCACCTGAGAGACCTCCGGTGCTGGCGGCAATGGCCTCGAAGTTGATCTCGGGGGCAGCCTTGACCTTCTTGGCGTGGAACTTGAGGATTTCGATGCGGCCGCGGACGTCAGGCAGGGGAACAGTGACGTGGCGGTCGAAACGTCCGGGTCGGGTGAGAGCCTTGTCGAGAAGTTCCGGGAAGTTGGTCGCCGCGATGATGACAACGCCGCTGTTCTGCTCGAAACCGTCCAACTCGGTCAACAGCTGGTTGAGCGTCTGCTTGTGGTAGGCGGCATCCCTGGTGTTACGGCGTCCACCGATGGCGTCGAGCTCGTCGATGAAGATGATGGCGGGAGACTTGGACTTGGCCGACGCAAAGAGATCGCGGACACGCTTGGCACCAACGCCAACATAGACCTCGTCGAACTCGCTGCCAGACATGTAGAAGAAGGGAACGCCAGCCTCGCCCGCAACGGCGCGGGCCAGCAGGGTTTTGCCGGTACCGGGGGGGCCAACCATGAGGATACCCTTGGGGAGCTTTCCGCCGAGCGTTGAGAACTTGTCCGGGTTGCGCAGGAAGTCCACCAGCTCCTGGAGCTCGTCCTTGGCCTCGTCAGCGCCGTGCACGTCCGCGAATCGGGTGGTTTGGTTCTCCGCCTTGGCCTCGCTGTCGACCTTGCCGCCGGGCCGCCTGAAGAGTTGGAGAGTCTCGATGAGCAAGGTGACGAGAATCAAGCTGATATACGTAAAGAGGCAGAACCAAAGGATGAACTTGACCCAGCGAAAGACGACGCCACCAAACGGCTCATCGACGACGACGTGAAGCGGACCGGTCTGCCCATTGCCTTGAGTGGAAGTGGCCATGTTCGAATCGCGCGACCTCGCAGCAAGCGCCTGACCTACAGCCTGCAGCTGAGCCGGGGACAGGTTGCCCGCGGGGGACTGCTGGCCCGGCTCTTGGCCGCCGACGGCGCCGACGTTGCCAAAGGCGGAGGGCAGGTGGTCGTGGCCCCCGAGGCCCCCGACGGCCGCCGTGCTCTGCATTCCGATCGCCTGCGCGTATGCCTGGTCCACCGCCTCGTTCCTCGCGAATCGGCCCGAGTTGTAGCGCTCGATGACGATGGCGGGCATGTTGGCCTTGAGGAGGAGCTGGTAGAATGCGTTCTGCGCGGTGGCGCTGCCGGGGTTCCTGTTGGCCGCGGCCTCCCGACTGGCGAGGAGGTTGCGCGAGATGGGCTGGTTCGTCCCGAAGAGGCGTTGCTGGTGTTGCTGAAGGGCGAGTCCCAAACCGGGGGTTCTCGTGAAGGGGACCACTGGGCGAGCGGACGGAGCGGAAGCCGTCGCAAGGCGGAATATTGACTGCATCGTCGCGGGCTGCAACACCGCACGCCGGAGCAGCGGGCTGGTCGCGCTCAGCGCCAGCGCAGCTGGGCGTAAGGCCATGATGCCTTTGGGGCTGGCCGGATGAGGCGTGTCGTCAGAGTGGACACCTTAACCGTTTGCTGCGTGATGGGTTGATGGAAAGGAGAATAAGTGTTCGTGTGGGGGGGGGGGAATCCCCTTCCGAACAAAAGGAAAGAAAACGAGAAAGGCTTCTTCGGCTGCTATCGACGTCGTGGTTGATGTTGGAAGGAAGCTGACATGGTCTATCGCCGGTCAGATACGCATCGGCTTGTTGAGAGGCGATGGGCGACGGATATGGATACGTTGAGGCGAATTACGCTAATAGACGTTAATTCTATGACCACGACAGGCGGTGCTGCCTTCCGAGTTTTTCCATGCTCCGAAGGTCCGTGACCGGGGGGGAAAGAGCTGGCGACCGAGTTGCCATGTACACGTGATATTGACTAAGCTTGTTCTCGAATCGCCCCGACCCGGAGACAGAGAAAGGCCGATCCGTAGTGAGCGACAGGGGCATACCGGTATACCAAGCACACGTCATTGGCCGATAAAGATCTCTCGGCCGAGATTGAATCTCATTTCGGTGACTTTGGCGAACCGGACATGAGGTGACCCAAAGACGGAACTACATATTCTGGAAAATTCCTTTTTCTTCCAAGACCATTGCCATTTCGACGCATTCCCTGGACCAGCACTTTTCTTGTTGGATTCTGCTCGACGTCTGCTCTCGTTCGCCCAACAGCACAGCACGACTTGGAAGTCAAGCCCGAGGCAGCTGACTGGTTGTAATTCCAGCCAATCACAAAATTGCCTCCTGCCAGTCCACTCGAGAGCCCCAGAAACACCACCGAGTCCGAGGGAGCGAGATGGCTGCATTCTTTCCGCATTCAGGCGGACGCTGCAGATCGCCCGAACCGAACAAGGACCCTCGATTATGATTCCGCGCCCATCTCTGTTGGACGTTGCCATCCTTCTCCCCTCCTCTCATTTTCCGCTCATTCTCTCTCGATCTCTCTTGGTCTATTCCGCCTCGTCTTTCTCTCGGAATTCGACACTCGCGCATGCCACCTTCAGACCCAAACCTCTCCTCCTATCGATACCGTCGCTCAGGAACCCGTGTCAGCTTTTGGCGCTCACGAGGCTGCCGCCAAGCTCACAAACGACTTCTCCGGATGAGAGCCGTCGTGCAATAAATGGCGCAGGCTCCCTCCCGCGCGCATCTCATCAAGCACCGAGCTTACCCTCCGTCGTCACCAATCCCGCCTTCAGGTGGCCCTTGGGCGACGTCTGTTATGCGGACGTTGTGTTGGCGCAGCTTCCTGCACGATTTCATGCTGCAACCAGAACAGTCTGAGGACCAGGACGAAGCCTCGGACCGAGGACAACAACGCCGTCTCGATTACCCGTCACTCTAACCCTTGCTAGACCCCTCTAGGAAGCTAACTATCGTCAAACATACATCGATATGACCAACGACAACTGGAACTTCACAGTCTGCGTCTCCTTCCTCCGGAGATGACAGCACATGATCCGCAGGCTGCCAATACTTACACCGCACAAAATCTACAAAGGGCCAATTCCAGCCTCCCCGTCACGCAGTCCCTGCCCCGTGTTAGCTGCGGCCATCCAATCTACCCGACCAAAACCCGCAAACCCTACAATGGTTCTCTGTGCCTCTATCGGCTTCTCGGTCTTGCACACTCACCAAAGTCGCGTAGGTGCTCGGTTTTTTTTTTATTTTATTAACTTGTCTTTATTTTTCTTTGATTGGCAAGGTATCGATTTCCAAAACTATCCCAATTGTTTCCCACGGACCCTTTAAACATTCCATCGCAAAAATAAGGGTAATACTAAAAGTACATATAAACAAGTCCCTTCTCTCCTGTTTGCCCTCTCTTTCCAATTCAACACCCCTTTCCTCCCTTTTGGCCGTTGCTCCTCGCCAGATACCATGTCGAGGGCATAAACCAGTCTAGGCACAGGCGTCTCAAAACAGAGAAATCATCGACTGCGTACTGTTACAGGAAATGTTTTGTTTTCCGGCGCCGCGAGGCGAGGCAGCACAAGCAAGGGGCAAAATCCACCAGACGATGGCTGCCCCAGAAACCGACCGAGCCTATCGTGTGCTAGACATCGTTGTCGACCCTTTGATCTCGTTCCCAACGTCATTATCGCCCTTCGCTTCATCTGTTTCCTCATCTTTCCTTTCGTCTTCCTCAGTCGTCAAAGAGCCGTCGATGTTCGGATATCGTAAAATGATTCCCAGGTTTCTCCCTCCTCCCGATCCATCTGCTCCGGTTGATATGCTTTCATCGCATCGTGCCATCAAGGTGGGCCTTGTTCCGACCAGGTCGACACATAAACACACCTTTCTCGCGAAAAGGGAGTGAGGAAAAAGAAATATGAAAGAGAGAATCTTGAATAAGACAGCAGACCGCCGCCGTGCCGAGCCGAGCTCCGGGGAAGAAAAAGACATGTACCGCCAAAAACCAAGCCAAAGAAAAACCCAAGCCAGACCGAAGAACGTACAAAGACAAAAGAATATTAACTCAAAAGCAACATGAGAGGGCCCCCTTCCAATGATACCCAGAAAACATGAACCGATATGCACAATTTCGACGTCGATGGGGTAAACGATATGTCCCTGACAAAGGAAAAAAATGGTGCCTATAGGAAAAAGGGCCACTATGCATCGTTGAGGTGGCTATCGAAGCGGTGACAGAGTTCTAGGAGCCCGAAGAGCATACCGGACGTAGACATCTCGCGTCCTGCGTCCCCTCCGTCGACACAATGGCGATTACGCGGCAACATAAGCGTGTGCCGAGAGAGTGGTTGCCGGGCACAAGTGTGGAAAAAACCAGACGCAAAAAAGACAAATTACCACGAATGATTGTATGCTTTTGGGGTTTGGTTTGAACCTGTTGTGTTTCTTCTTTTTTTTTTCCTCCTTCCTTTTCCTTTTTTTCCTGTTGGACTGTCAAACCGAAGGGCGTGTGACAGATTATGGGCACCGCTTGTGGGTGTCCGAGGCCATCCGAGGGGGTGTAGGAATTGCGCTCTCTTAACAATCGACAGCTCGGTACTGTGGAGCCCGTGTGGTATCTCCTCTCTCTCTCTCTCTCTCGCTGAACGTTGTGGGGGAATCTGAAAATCAAATCGCGATCATAATTTCCGGTGGTGGTACAGCCGGTGACCCAAGACGGGACACCGATGGGAAATAATGTATGAGTTTTCGGCCGCTGGGTGAGCCACTGTCGAGTGGCGACGCCCCAGGGCTGTTTACAAATTTTCGATTCTCGCGGAGGGGAGCTGCATCGAAGGGTCCTCGAACTCGATCTTGGGGCCTCCCCAAGGGTCGTACACTCCCGAACCGTATGTCGGGAGCTGGCCGATGGTGGCGACCTCGACGGGGGCCTGGTACGGCACGTTGTTCCAGTATTCTTCGGGCTGGGCCTGGGGCGTCGGTGAGGTGTACTGGCTGACGTGCTGCTGGGGCGGGGGCTGCGGTGCCTGCGTCGGTATCGGTTGGGGAGTGTGGATCTGCTGTTGCATCTGCTGGTGCTGGTACGCGACCATACCCGGTTGCTGCTGCTGCTGCTCGATGACGGGGGAGGCATGATGCAGGGCATATGTGGCTGCTTGCGTTGGCTGGTGAGTATAAAACCCTTCCTGGGTGGATGGGCTCCTACCCGATGCTGCCGAGAAGCTGCTCGGGCTGCTTTGGATGGACTGGTTCATACCAGGTGCAGAGTACGGAATGTCCACCTGCTGCTGTTGCTGCCGGGGCACTTGTGCGTACATGTTGGTATTCATGGTAGCGACACCCGGGTTGCCCTGCTCCGTCACAAAGTACGGGGGCTGAGGCATGCTGGCGGTTCGCTGCAGCATGACTGCGGGGTGTTGCTGCTCGTGGAACTCGTGGGGGCCGCCGGACAAGCTGTGGCGGTGCGCGCCGTACTGGTGTTGCTGCTGCTGCTGCTGCATCTGGTACCCGTTCATGTGCTGGGTGTAGTCGTTGAAGGATGCTGCTCGGCTCATGGCGTGGCCCATACCGGGGTGGTTCATGGCCATGACGCCCTGGTGGTGAGGGGGCCACTGCATGTTGGCGTGCTTCGGGGTCGAGGGCGACTCGCCACTGTCCGAGTCGGATGTGCAGTCATCCAGGATGTCGCCGCCGTTGTGCATGCCGCGTTGGTGAGAACGCCTTTGGTGCTTGACCATGGTGGTCTTGCGGCAGAAGCTACTCAGTCTGGTTAGTTCCAGGCGCTCACAAGCGAAGGAGAAGGTCGGTGGGCTCGAAATCTACCTCTTGAGGCAACCGTCGTGGGCGCACTTGTAAGGGCGTTTGCCTGTGTGGATGCGACGATGCCTGGCCAGACTCGAAGACTGCTGAAGTCAGTACGTGCCAGCGCACAACGAGAAGGGGGGACATGGTCGTACATCAGAGAATCGCTTTCCGCAGCCGATATGCTGACACTGGTGAGGCTTCTCTCCCGTGTGGGTTCTGATGTGGACAGTGAGAGCACTCCGTTGGATGAAGCTCTTGCCACAGCCGGGCGTCGTGCAGGAGTAGGGGCGCTCATTGGTGTGGATGCGGTAATGTCTCTGCAAGTCCGACTTTCTGTTGAAGCTCTACAGGATGTCAAGGTTAGACCCGCGCAGACGGCAACAGCAGCATAGCGTCAAGCGACGGCGAGGGTTGTGGCAACTCACCTTGTTGCACGACTGCCAGTCGCACTGGAAGGGGCGAGCGGTAGGCTCGTTCTCGACAAGTTCCATGAGTTCCATTTCTTTGGGTGTTGCGTGTGGGTAGATGGGTGTGATGGCCGAATTACCAAGGAACGGACTGGTGTAGGAGCTGTACTACTTATAGTCTTATGGTGGAAGATATTAGGAGGATGTCTTGATTCAGTGGGTGATAAAAGGGGTGGGTTGATGTGGTGACCCCCGGAGCAGAAGAAGCAAGCGTGCCACGGGTGGATGTGCGTATATTATGGTACCCCGGTTCGGAATGCTGCTTAAGCGGGACCCTCAATGCGGGCTCTCCGTCTGCGAACTGCCGAATCGTCGTTCAAGGAGGGAGGAGTAGGGGACAGCGAGGGTGATGTTGGAGAACTGTGACCGAGGAACAGGAGGCCCGACGGTGTGAGACAAGGAACGGTGCGGCGTCCAGCGCAGGGTTGCCGAAGTTGAGCAATGTTCGACGCGTTGGAGGTGACGGTGCGTTCAAGAACGTTTTGCCAAAGGGGATGGGAGATGGGAGGACGATATGAAGGAAGTGAGAGAGAGGAGGGAGAGGAAGAGGAGGAAGAAGTAGTCGAGGAGGCCTGAGCTTGGTTGGGGGTGGTGGTATTAATCAGGCACGGGTGGCGGTGACGGGAAAGCTGATGCTCCTCAGGCTTGGAGAGAGAGAGAGAGAGAGAGAGAAAGTGTGTATGTGTGTGGGTGTGGAGGTGAGTGAGGAGAGAGTGAGTGGTGGGCGTGAAGGATAGAATGGGGAGAGAGCAAGGGGAGTGAAGCTGGTAGGTAACGATCAGCCCAAGATAACCCAAGGTACGATGAACTGGTGAGGGCCAGAGAGTAGAACGGGTTCATAGCGGGTGGGAAGTAGCCTTCTTAAGACAGCCACAAGTGTGGACGTACCGAAAGGTGAGAGGGTCCTGGTGCACAGGCACTAAAAATCTCCCTCCTCGATGAAAATTAGCCACCTGACTGGAGGATCTGATGCGAGTGGTCGAGCGCAAACTGGTGGGAAGTGCTGATGTTGCTTGCAGGACAATCCCTTCTTCGGGCGGCGGATGAGATAAGAAGGGTGAACCAAGTTCGGGCTGGCTTGCCGTGTATTTCGTTTCGAAGTCCAAGTGTCAAGGGCCGGCGTGTGTTAAGTTTCCGAGACTAGAAGCATAATGGGTGGCCACCAGGAACAATGCGATCGTCGAACCTCTGAGCGCTCAGGTACGGGAGACTAAGCGGATCTTGGGGTGGGAAAGAAGGGACAGACTGGCGTCGTTTTTGTCCTCGCCTCGGGGCGTGTCTGGATGACAGGGAAACAAACTCGACACTTTTACGGGCAAGCTCCCCTGCTTCCTGTTCTTTTCTCGTCTCGTCCTTCTGCAGCGACTCGACTCGGAGGAGGAAGGCGTGTGCACAGAGCTCCAGACGATCTCCGAAGTTGAAGGAGGATCCACTGCGAAGCTGGTTCAGACAGACGGACCGCGAGAATCACCCAAGTGGGGGACCGGAGAAAGGCGAGGCAAGGGGACGTCTGAGGCTCTATCCTCGTGACGAGACTACCTCTGGGCGATGCTAGGATGTTGCGAGTGTCGACAGCGGTGAGCCGAAGATGGAGAAACCTTAGTGCGCGAGGATTGTGAGAGTCCAAGTCTTGTGTGTGGTGGAGACGAGAGCCAGCAGATGAAGGACAGGCGTCTCTTGTTTAGTTGGTCTTGTTGTTTTGAAAGTGTGTGGTTTATGTGCGATGACGATGGCTGTGGTGGGAATTTGTGGTATCCGAAGGACGGGCAACGGGCACAGGAGAGAGAGGGTATGCCCGGCACAAGACAAGCCCAAACACGGGCAGCAAATGTTGGCTGAAGAAACGAAACAAGGTAAGAAGTTGAGATGAAGTGCAGATAGATGCGTATGTGTGTGTGTGTGTGTGTGTGTGTGTGTGCGTATGTGCGTGTGTAGTAATGGTTAAAGTGTGTGGTGTGCGTCTTGTAGGCTATGTTATAGTACAGGGAGAGGAGGGGAGGAGACGACGGCGGGCCAGTCCAATGGGTTATCGTGTGGAGGCGTTAATCTATGAGCAGAAGACGTGAGGCGTCTGGTGAAGGTATAGTATATTATCGGCAAGCAAGAAGCCTAGGATCGGGAAAGAAGTGGTGCCTTTTTGCTCTGCTGGAGCTTGCAGCTAAACCTTCCGGGGGGGGGGGGGGGGGGGGGGGGTTCCTGGATGGAGGGAATGGACTAGGAGACAGGGGATCAGGGGAGCTGTGGGGACGCGGAGTGAGGTACCTGAGGTAGTACAGATTGGGCCCTTTCTTATTTACAGTGGTG
>NW_007361021.1:0-46318 GCF_000149035.1 Colletotrichum graminicola M1.001 | reverse complement strand
GTGTTCCGATGCACCGTGCGTAGGGGATATTGTGCGTTATGTCTAGCAAGGTTAGCTGATCACAGTTCGTCAGGTTAATATCTGCCTATTTCTCCCAATGAAGGGGCGGAGCCCTTTGTGGTTCACTACGGCGAAAGCGCGAGTCGGAAGTGCGACTTCCCTGTTGTGACTGCCCGTATAGGGTAAGACGGGTAGGGGGGGGGAAGAGAAAGTGAGAGAGAGAGAGAGTGAGAGAGAGGAGCAGAGGAGTGCGGGCAGCAAGGCCAGGGTACCTTGGGAGAGAGAGAGGAGGGGGGGGGTGTAGGAGGTGGGAGCGAGTGGGAGAGTGAGTGAGAGAACAGGGCAAGGGTAAGGAAGAGGATGAGTGACTTTTGGCATGTACCGTAACCGTCGTGCTTGTTCGGCTTCGGCCCCGGGGGTGGAAAACGCTCGAGCGCTGGCAGAGCTGGTTTTGCTACAGAAATTGATTAGATCAACCGAGAAGGCAGAGGCCACACGCCAGGGCTAAATGGTGGATGGCGCTGCGGGCGTGGGAGATCGCCGGGACGGGGGTACAGGTAGTATGGGCGTTCTGTGCGTCAGGTCGACGGGCGTTCGAAACGGAATGACCTCGATATAAATATATATTATATGTTTTGGGTTGGGTTGACTGGACTTAACGAGCGAGAGGGTTGGTTGCCGATGGAGTTGGATGGGGTCTGATATAGCGTGGTTGGCGGCCTAGTATTGGGCGAGCCGGACTTGGAGTCGATTGGGGACTGAGTTGAGAGATGAGCTGCAGGCGCACAAGCACAGTTCCGTAAGTGGGAGCGGAATGCCTAATCTATATCTCTATATCGCACCCTGTGTATGTGCGTGCGTTCGTGACCGATGGCGAGCTGGATGCCAGGCACTGTGCCGATTAAGGTGGGCAGCGGGGAAACGACCCAGACGATGAGAGAGTACGGTGCAGGAACAAGACCTCCAAGAGGCAAGCAGCAGAAAGAAGCAAGGTGCCGATGTGACGAGTCGAGAAGAGCGAGCGAGGAAATGACGAGACGTTCAGGGAATCGCCGGGTAACAGCAAGGGCCTCTGGTTCCTGTCACTTTTATTCGGGGGGGGGGAGGGGGGGTTTCCCCTTGGAATGTCTCTCGGCTCGCCCGTTCGTGGTAGGAGGCAAGCAGGCAGGCAGGCGTACGGAACGAGTACGGAACCGTACGTATGAGAAAAAAAGAGGGGACGGGGGGATGATTAGTTTGCTTCACGTTGCAATAAGGAATAGAGATCTGATGGGGAAAAAAAAACGAAAGACGAGGCCGATTGAGAAGGCCCAGCAAGAAAAGCAAGAAGAAACCAACCAAGCCGTACTGGCGGCAACGAGGGAAGAAAGGTTATGTGCAGGTTTGGATGGAGAAGGAGCAGGGCTGATTGTGACGGTTGGGGAGAGCGCGCCTGTGAGGTGAGGACAAGCGGTCTTGATGAGATGCGAGAAGGCTTTCTTTTTCTCAAGACGTTTCTGCTGGTTGTGTGCTGTCGCTGCTGCTGCGACGTCGTGGAGTAGGTTCGTTGTGTGATGCACGCCGCCGCTTTTCTGAAAAAGGACAAATCGGGTGCGACCCCTCTGGGTAATGGGGTTAGAGAGAAAAGAGGACCTCTCTCTTACTTGCACGCACTCTCGCAAACACCCACACCCACCAGAGAGAGAGAGAGAGAGAGACAAGCGCAGAAACGGACGAATGGGTTTGTTGAGAAAATAGACGCAGCGGGTGGGGAAAACCGCCGAGGGGACCGAGATATCCGAGAGAGCAAGTTCCCACTTCAAGGCCTCGAGCCCGAGATTTCCAACAAGGTTTATTATCGTGAGGCAAGAGGCGAAGAGAGTGTGTGGTGTGGTGTGGTGTGGTGTGGTGTGGCGTATGCGTAGACGCGATGCACACAGACGACAGTGGGATGTTGACAGACGCCGATAGACAGACAGACAGATAGCAGTCAGGCAAGGCGGCGAAGATGATGGGTGGACGTGATTGTCGGTGTGGAGGGATCAAGGTGCTCCCCGGCCGGGCGTAACTGAGTTGTGTTCCGTGACGACAGACTGCATGCCCCCCCCTTCGCCGAGATGTAGCAGTAAAGATGCAGGAGAAAAGAGAGGTCGGGTCAATTGGGATTGGGTTAAACAAACGCCCTTCCCCGATGTGTATGTTTAGTAGCAGTTGAGACGACGAGAACCAAAAAACGAGTGTGATGGGTTCCGGGAAGATGAAAAAGCAGGGATGTGATTTGTATACCTAGAAGGGGGGGAAAGAGAGAAGGAGAGAGGTTGGCCCTTCTTGCCCGATGTGATGTGATGTGCAGTTACGGTTTTCTGGTACCGTACCACAGAAGGGAAAGAAGTGGGTGATTTAGATGCGGTTGCGGCTGCCGTTACCGTTGGTTGCGCAAGTAGACAGCCCCGGCTGGGGCAGGCGCGGGCGGGCGAGCGATTTCGGAGCGCGAGGGACATACTCTGTTTAGTTTAGCCCTTTCTTCCTTCCCTTTGTCTGTTTGAGATTTTTCGTCTTGGTCTTGTTGTTGTTGTCGTTGTTGCCGCCGACGACAACGAGACGACGTCGACGGCGGACGACCGACTAACTACTGCAACGACAACGACTAGCCGGAGGACGACCGGGGTGACTTCACCCACCGCCAAGGCATCATCGTTGCTGAGGCACGCGCACACGGGAAGCAAATAACAGTGGTAACGGCAAAGGGCACGGCAGCAAGGCCGGAAGCGAGGCGGCCGGCAAGCAAAGGGCCAACACTATAATTGCAGTCAAGGACTAGGCCACCACCGTCCGGATGCGACGTAGCAGACGGCAGGAAAACCAACACTGGACAGGCAGCCCGGGGAGGGGGGGCTGCAAGCGAGGCGACGGTGTAAGTGAGAGATGCGACTAATACTTTGTAGTATTAAGGTGGCTGTTTGTAATACTTCCTAGTATTAAGGTGGTGTTTGCATCAACGAAACGAGTCCACTGCTTGGGGGGAAACAAACCGACAATCTCGCGTCGTTCGGCCTCTCTCTCTCCCCCTCCAACCCTCAGTCCGTCATCCGACCGGACCGTCGCCGATGTCTCTGCCGAGCGAACGAGAGCCGGCCGTGGCAGTTTTCTGGTCATTATTGGTGGGGGACGGGACGCACGTAGCATTAGGAGGGGAGGGGGGGGAGGGAAGTCGGCGATGAGTAATCTGGGAGAGGGCGACCGAAGGCGGGCAAGTAACGTCACCCGTACCGATTTCTAGGGAGCTCTGGTCCTATAGCTGTCATTATTGGGAGGGGAAAAGACAACATAAAACGACGTGTACGTTTTGCCCTCGGTCTTCTCAGCGAGCAACTCCTTACAGGACGAGTTGCGTTGCGTGTCTCATCAAGCTGCTAAAAAGGGGCATGTCGATAAAAAGCAGCCAAGTATTCGTCTCTATCGTTGGTTGTACCGCCTTCCTTACCTTCCTTCACCTCCTCGCCTTGCATCGCCTTGCGTCAGACCGGAGGTGAAGAGAAAAAAAAAAGAAAAAGAAAAGAAAAAAACCAGACGGTACCAAGAAAAGAACACCCACCACCAGTGCGTTTCGCTATTCGACGCCCACTCAAGCCACTACCTTTCCCCATAGGGACAAAAAAAAACCGTCGTAATGTAATGGCGTGTTGTACAGAACAATACATAGTAGAAGGCGTTGTAAGTGCAAGGGGAGGGCGGAGCGGATTCATGAAACCCCACAGCCGACAGGTGCTGCGGTACGTACCCGGCCTACGTTGTTTGACATTTGGAAATGGTTGCTAAAGTCGGTATACAGAGTGCTTTGCTACCTAATACCCTACCACGTAGCTACCTACCTTACATAGCAGCTACCTAGCAGCAACTCAACCCGCCCGCCTCTCCAGTCTTCCTACACGCACCGGATGAGCATGTACCCTGTTGGTGGTCTAGTAGTAGGTGAAGATAGTGTGCGAAGTTGGTGGTTTCCCTTGTCGCGTCTCGTCTCGCCTGTTGTTGCCCGACAGGCCCAGCCAGGCCGAGAGCCCCGCTCCCATGAGTCGGCAAGGGTGCCACCTGTGGGCGACAGGGCGAGATGGGACAGCGGGAAACATGCCATATGTTAGGTACATCAAGCCCGCTCTCTCGGAGATGGTATGGTATACCTACACTAGGTAGTAGCACTTGGTAGCGGTGTCTATCCCCCCCCCCCCCCCCCCCTCCCTTACCCCTGCCTATCTCTACCTCTATCTGTCTGTCTGTCTGTCTGTCTCTCTCTACCTGTTCAGGGGTCAGGGGAGGAAAGGGAAAGGGAGAGAAAGGGAGAGAGAAAGAGGGTGGGTAAGGAGGATTGAAGGCAGGGGGAGGAAAGGGTACGTACCCAGCATGGCCCCAGCTTCAAGCTACTAAGACAGACAGCAAACTGCTCGGTACGTACCTCGGACTACCTACAGGACATGCAGCAGTGGTGTAGAGTCTAGCTAGGTAGCTAGGTAGCTGGTCCACCGTCGGTCCCACAACCACTCGTCGTCCCCCATTGGCAGCAACAGCGCAACTTCTCTATCCCCCCCCCCCCCAGTTCAAGTCAAGCTCGACGAGCTATCAAGGTCAATCAGGGCCGAGGCAACCTGTTTCTTATCTTATTTTCCTTTATTGTTGTCTTTGCTCCGTCACTCGCTCGCTCGATAGCACCGGCGCATTAAGAAAGGCACCAAAGGGGGGGGGTGGTGCTCTAAAAGTGAGATTTGCATACTCCCCATACCTACGGGAAAGATAGCATCCGGTAAGAGTCAGCGACCACAGCCGACTTTTTAAACTTTGCCAATCCATTTTATTTTTATTTCCCAACCCGAGAAAAATAAGGAGAGCCAACCCGGTTGCTTTTTGATTGTTTTCCTCCTACTCCTTGTCGTCGCGCTGCTCCTCCTTCTTCATCCGAGTTAAAAGGGGGAATCGGATCGGCCATCGTACCGTGCCACGCTGTCCGCCCCAAAATCTTCGTGCGCAGGGAAATCAAAGTGAGAAACAGCGAGAGAGGGTATGAGCAATAACAAAAAAGACAAAAGACCAGGCGGGGGTTCCCGGAAAGAGGCTCGTCATCGTCGTTGTTGTCATCATCATCATCACCATCACCATCATTGTGCCTCTCGAACGTCTTGTCCCAGAAACCCCCAACCCTCACCGGTTCGCTTCCGACTGCACCAGCCCGTACGGCAGAGCGCGCAGCATACTGAGGCACCCTCTCGGGCGAGGGCAGGAAGCGATCGCAACGCGCTGGAGAGCTTATCCTAGTATCTTCCTATTCTGACTACTGCGTGTAGGGCCCGAATTCGTTGCCTGCCTGCGTGCCTGCAAGGAGCTATCAATAGTTGAAGCCATCGTCTCAGGGACAGGGGCTCGGCGAAAGGGAGGAGCAAAAGCTGCCACTGATGGTACAGGGCACAGAGTGAGAGGAGAGAGTGAGAGAAGAGAGAGAGAGAGTGTGTGTGTAAGCCCCAGAAGCCGCCAGCTAGGACAGGGGCAGAAAGATTGCGCCTCCAGTGGGGAGAGAGCATGGGCCTGCAGTGGGCCTGCATCCCTTTTTTTTTTTCTTCTAATTCTTTGGAGTTGGGGGTGCGGATGCCCACGGCTGGCATTTGGCACTTGGCAGAAAGAGACTCTGTTGTCGCTCTCCTCGGTCTCCAGACCCCCGTCAACCCTGACCACGTTTGTGGTTACATATAGGTGGATCGACTTTTCTGCCAACCGGCCCATCCTTTTCCTAAGCCAAGAAGAGAGAACGGGAAGCCCGTGGTGACAGGTAGCAGGTAGCGACAACGGTGAGGGGGGGGCAGTCGACCAAAGGCGAGGGTGATGTGTCATGCTCGTTGGTTTTTGGCCTATCAAAGTCCGTCTCCTCCAGAGAGGTATACACACACATACACACACACACACACAGAGAGAGAGAGAGAGAGAGAGAGAGAGAGAGAGAGAGAGAGAAAGAGAGGCCCCTTGGTTGACGGAGATGCCGGATCGTGACTGAGACACGCTCCGGGGAGCAGACGAAGGAGCGGTTGCTGTCATGTAGACGTGGTGTATCTGATGTGCGCCTCAAGTTAACGGGGCCGCGCATAAGATGAGGAGGGAATCGTCTCCTAACAACGCAACGCCGGACGAAGTATCCATACCGGCGGCCAAAATCGTCAATCGAAAAGAGAGAGAGAGAGAGAGAGAGAGAGGATATACGGATACATGGCCGGGTATGACAGCCGGTTACACCTCCAGCGGGGCGCCTTATGTCATCCACGTCGAGGTCCAGGCTTCGGCCCCGGAGCGCTGGGTAGGGTTTGACGCGAAAGTAAGGCTCCAAGATGTCCCGAGAAGGGCATCCTTATTTTCGGATCTTGTTTCCCGTCCTCCTTTTTTTTCTTTTTTTTTCTCTCCCTCGTCGTACAGCATCACATCCGACTGAAGCCCGTCGACGCCTTACTCGTCACCCCCTTGACCCTGTCTCTTACCCCTCCCCCCGTTCCCTCCTTGATTGGTCGCTTCTCTCGTCGTCGACCTCTCGTCAAGATTGCCTCGACCATCAAAAGGCATGGTTTGGTAACATGGCAAGCTCTCGGGATATTTGCTCGTCTCCCCCTCCCCCCAAGTCATCTGCGTTTCCGGCTTCCTCGTGCAGCCTTTCCGCCAAGCCGGTCTAGCCCTCTATTCCCTCCCTCTCTTCATCTCAAACTCTGCTTCACATTGGCTTCGGGGGAGGGGGGGGTGACCGCGATGGGACGAGTTTATGGGTTTATGAGCTTATGGGTTTCTGAGTTTCTTCTGGCTTAGTGCTCTTCTGATGTGACTGCTCTCTGCGCGGCATGTACGTGCGCGCATCCCCGGGGGTGGTGGCAAGGGGAGGGGGGGAGGGGGAATGACATATCCCACCTGCATGTCCTAGCCTTGATAACGATGTAGGTACGAAGACCGCCATGGTTCTCGGCTGCTTACCTCACCATACTTTGAAGCCGGCTCATCCCCCCACCATATTGGAGTTGGTGTGTGTGTGTGTGTGTGTGTGAATACTACAGTATCTATGTGTGTGAGTTTAGAGTTTGACCAGGGACCTGCAGAGAGGTCCCGGACGGTGGCGGCACGTCACGTCAACGGCCTCGAGCATCAGTCGCCACCTCTCCCCGGTGCGTGCTTCCTTTTCCCGTCACCTTGATTCGACATGTGCATCATATGTTCTTACCGGTAGTTGCCAGTTCCCGGCTTGATTGCTTGCTTGGTTGTTCGCCTCCTCGCTTACTTCTGCCGCAGGCTATAACAGCATTAAAATAAGATAAGATAAAACAAATAAAAAAGACAGACCACATGCTAGGCGTCGTGCAAGCAAGCTCTACCTACCCGCGTCCCGGCTGGCATCGGGAAGCGTCTTCCCTGTCGAATAGCGTTACGGGTGGCCTGGTTTGCAATCCTCCCCCTCTCGAATCATGCTCGTCTTTCCATTCACACACCGCGCTGCGTTCCGCAATACTCTCTTTTCTGGGTTCGGTATCGTTGTCCAGCGTTGAGGGACGAATCCTGAAGGCGGTCGACTCGGTGGTTTTCCGAGGGCATGATGAGTGAGGGTCCAAGGAAGAAGAAGGCCTGTCTGGATCAGCACAGCACGCCCGCAAAGATTGTGCCGGCCGGCAGCAACGGGTGTATCCAGCAAACAAGCATCGATGGCCTAGACCCCCCCCCCCCCCCCCCCTCCCCCAACGACCTACATGCTTGCGATGCGCCCCCATCTCGAGTATGAGTATGGAGAAGGCTTGTCCCTGAGCCTCGAGAGAGTAATTACACTACCCTCGCGGCTCGTCCGCCTTGTGAACGACCCTCACCTCACCTCCCCTCACCTCCCCTCCACTGCTAAGCTCCATCCGGAGTCGTCAAGTTATCAGTGGTATTGTCATCAGCTTCGGGAGGCCGAGGCTGAGCCCTGCCAACCCCCTCCCCTCCCTCCCCCTCTCCAATAATAATCACCACCTCCATGCCCCGGTACATTCAAAACACATCGGACCACTTTGTGCCTGTGACGGTGGGCGTGGGCCTTGGCTAAGAACCGTCCACATTGCTGGATGCCGCAAGTGTCGACAGCAGCCTCGCTGCCCAGCACGCAGCGCTCCTTGGGCAGGTTGGCCGCAGTACGCCTAGGGCCTAGTGAATCGTGCCAGGCCACTCCTCCTCGGCCCCTTCCCGCTGTATCGACCGCACTGGGTTCTGTTATCGCTAGGCTCGTCGCGTCGCAGGCCCCTGTTGTGCGCTTGTCGACTTCCGCCAGCCCCCCAGTTGTCCTAAATGGTACAGGTGCAGTGTTGCAGGACAATTGGCTGCAAGTACCTGCGCCATACTAGTGTAGTCTGCTATGGGGCTCCAACTACTTCATAGTAGGTCGTCAGTCACTGGCAGTGATGTTAATGTTCGCCAGTCCGGCCCCGGGGGGGCATTAGCGTACGTACTTGCAGCTGGCGCCGCACGACTAAAGCACCAATGAGACGATGCTGCGAAAGGGGGTCCCATTGTTTCACGACTGCAGCTTCCGCTGTGCCCTCTTTTTTATTGCTTCTGCCTCCTGTTGTATTGGCCCGTTGGTCATGGGGTACTCCGTATGTTGCCTCGATCAGCAAATTATCCCCAGTCACTGGTGCTACAACCGGGGTCGAATCCGTTCGTCGCATAGAGTGCGGACTCAACCTCTTGGGGCTGACGCAGTCCAACTAGGTACACTCTCACACGTGGATGTATGTATCGTCCTGCATCACCGGGGACAGGAAAGGTGCCTCGGTGTATTCCTTGGGTTGAGCCCCCCTCGCTCTGTCCTCACGTCGAGTCCGATCTGATGAGCACCGCCGGGCGGAAAGTAACGCGTGTTTCTTGTGGCCTGGTGTAACCAGAAAATCCCTCTTAGCGCGCCATCAATCCGTCATCTTCGTCATGCACTTTCCCACGGCAGGCGGCTCGCAACATTTCGTCCACAATTGTATTTCGGTGGCTAGATTGGTGTAGCATTCGACGATCAAATAAACAACTTCAGCGGGTGCAACCGTCTCGCGTCAAAATGTCCTTCAGCCGATTGGTGCAAGGGGGCCATGCTATTTGTCAATCGCCCTCAATGTCAGCTGGGGGTCCCATGATGACCATGTCATGTCTCCAGCGCTGCTGTCCGCCTTAAAGAATGCACAAGGGTCCTGAACCATGGCAAGTCGAGCTCCTCCCTCCATGTTGTCCATCTGTATTTGTTGTGTAGGTACGTACGGATACCTTCATAGGTAGTGCGGTCCATTTCTTAGGCCGGCTTGCTTTCAAATAATGTTCCAGCCAGAAACAGGGGACATGTTCGTCAAAGGTCTCAGGGGTAAAGGAAACGCCCACCTTGTTGAAGAAATCAGAAAAAAGGCTCGGGCCCGCCTGTGGCGCAATCTTCCTTAATCTCAATCAGCATCATCATTTTCTGGAGTCGACTGGCACATCAGACGACAACCCACCAAGTCGAAATGATATCTCACCTAATCCAGCATCAAATGAAGGCCTGTATCGCTAGCCGCAAAAGCCACCTCCTTGGCAAGGAGCTCGAAGCAAGACCGACATGTCCCGGTGCGCCACCGTCTGTCGCAATTCCAGCTGGGGTCGTTCCCACGCTTGATTACTTAGCATACACACCATGTCCCTTGTACCTTGGACGACTACCTAGTCGTTGTCGTCAACAGCGCGGCACGTGCAGATCGGTTCACTCTACGGATACCATGTAGTCACTACTGGTTCAGCCTCGGCAATGAGAAATACGCCCGAGTCCCATGCTTCGGCAAATGCAACGGTTGCCGCCAAAGAGTGGCTCGACCTTTGGGTGCACAATCGGGGCCGTGGACAGACCAGCGAATCTATGGGATGACAGCATAGGTATTTCAGTTAGCAAACCATGGTACCTAGGCCCCATCCAAACCGCCTAAGGCAATGCCGTGGGCCACCTTATCATTATCAGTTACCGTACGGCCACTCGAATGATTTCCTCTTGCCGTTATCTGAAGCCTCGCTTTGCTTCTCCAGGCCCATGCCGAACGAACCATGCCGATTCGCAGACCACGACGGCTCAGCCTGGTCCCGCCGCTCTATTTTCAACGTTGCATGTGCACGTACACGATGTCCAATGAATCACTGCCACCCGAGGTAGCTTGCAGCCCAAAAGAAGGCGCTTCCAGAGGAAAAGGGAACATGAAGCATACCGTTGATCTCCAGTCTCGAACTGGGTTGCAGTAGTAGAGGTGGGGGCCTGCGTGAAACTCTCTAGAACGGTCGAGGCGGATCAAAAGCTTTCCGCTGCCGAACTGCCGTGCTCATTTGGGGGTAACGAGGACGTCGCCCAGGCAAAGAGCCCTTAAAGACTTGGCTCCCGGCTGGCTGAGAAACACGGCATTTGTTTCCAATCCCAATGCAAAGATATAGGCGGACCTGTCCTGGCCTGGCCGGACCGTACGTGGTCCTTGCTGGACTGTAGCAATGGGTTCTGGCATTTTCTCTTCCGCCGTGGACGTGTTGGATCTGCGTCGGAATAGTTGCAGGCAACAGTTTCTCGTCGAAACCAGACCGAGAGTCGCATTGGGATTTGCCTCTCAGCAAGGCGCATCCGTGCGCGGCAGAGGTACAGGCGTAAGGCGCATGGTCATGATTGGCCGCAGGTGAGCCTGACAGGCCTGCTGACAGCAAGCCATGGCGTGCCAAAAGTGGTGTTCCGATGGAGCTTATTGGCGGTGCCTCGGTAACCTTCCCAAGAAATCCAGAAGCAGTGGGTTCGGGGAGCAGGCAGACCCCAGTAGACAGGGATGATAGCGCAATGCGGGATTTGACAACGAGGTGCCGCAGTGCCACGCTTCGGAGCCGGGGGGATGGATGGTGAATTGACGGCACCAGGTGGATAGAAGGCGAGGGAAGGAAGCCTTGACCGAAACTTGGGCCAGCGAGTGTTGCCATGCTCGTCAATCGTAGCCGAGCCAGCAGACGGATGGTTCGGCAGCGATAGACGACGCAACAAACGAGAAAAGGCATGCAGAGTGCAGTTGATTGCCGAGCATGTCTGCAGCTGGGGGGACGTGGGGGTGGGTGGATGGATCATCCGGGCCCGAGATTGCGGTTTTATGTGTCAGCAAAGCCAGAAATGAATGGCCATGTCTGCCAGAGCCCCCTACCGGGCAAGCAGACAAAAGCCGAAGAGCCCCAATACTTAGTACATAGTATATGCAATATGCCTCAGACTATCGGTAACGGCCATGGCGCGCTCGAGGGCTCTTTCCCAAAGAGTGGAGTGCATGCAACGGCTTCATCCAGAGTGGCATCTGCCACGCGCATGGCAAGGAAGGGAAGGAAGGGTTCTGGCATGGCGTAGAACAAAGCCATGGTGGGGCAGCACGAACAATAAGCCATATCGAGAAGGTAGGCGTCCGACTGCCAAGTTGAGGCAAAGGGCGGTGGATGAAGGCTGGCGCACGGATGGAGGGTCCCAATATAGCTCTTGACAGCTTGAAGAAAGAGGGGGTTTGTTTGCTTGCTTGCTCAGTCCAGCCACAGACACAGACAGACCTGTACGGACACAGCCACGGGGAAGGAAGAAAAATATGGGGTTTGGGGCTAGCTGGTATTGGGCATTTTATTTGGGCAATATTGATCGAGGAACGGAGGCAAAAGCAGAAGTCAACGCCGTAATTTGCCAATCCTTCCTTCCTTCGTTCCTATCTTCCTTCCTGGCTTCTTACCGGAAGTATTTTCCATTCCCCGGAATCCCCCCCGATTAGACTTAAAGGCAGGGTAGGGCGATATCCCACCAATCCACTTGGCAGGTTCTACTGTCATCGACGTCGAATGTGACTTATCGCGACGCCCGCACAGAACCGCAGATGGGGCAGGTACGTACACATACACATGGGGGCGGCAGGTACGGAAGAACAAGGGCAAGTCGACGGTTCGATGCAATGCATCATCGCACCTGCATTTGCGCCTGCACCTCCCTCTAGGTAGTACATTATAGTTAACGTACGTACATGTACGTTCGGCCCCCCTCCACCACCTGCAAATCCTTTCTGCAGGCAGCTTGTCCGCCTTTTCGGAGAGGAAAAGTCGGTGGGCCCCTTCTTTTGCCTCTTGCCCAACCCCGATATCCTTCACCGCAATGATACGTTCTCTCCTCTTCTGTCCCGCCTTCCATTCCTCGGCATCTTCTTAGCATTGTTACGAGGCCTCCTTTTCCCGCGGTTTCAATTGCAAATATAGATACAGAAGGTCCAAACCCAGCCGCAGTAGGAGCAGCGCAGCTCGCTCTTGCCTGTGTGTACGTACTTCAAAGGTGGAAGCTGCCCCCCCCCCCCCCCACCCCACATCACCCGCCATGGTCCGTCGATGATCCGTGCGCTGCCTCATGGCCCACATATTCCAAAGGGTCTTTCTTCTTTCCCATGTCTTACTTGCAGTATGTCTTTCTAGTGTATCCGTACGGATATCACCGCATCCTTGGTTTACCCGTGTTTTAAGCGACGAGAGTCTGCCTCACTGCACCTGTTCCTGTGCCATTGCCGTCTTGTGTGTATTGGTTGGTTTTACCTTCACCGCCTTCGCCGGTAGGTAGCTTACGTGATTGTTCAAAGTCTGGTTCAAGATGAGGGACTTTGACTTGTCTCTCCCCTCTTCCCCTCTTCCCCTCTTCCTCCACCTCTGAGGATCTTGACTCGTTTTGGCTGGAGACATGTTAGTCGGCCAGCGGATTTAGAGATCCGGCTGTGGCACTCCGCGTGTGCACGTACCTGATCCCCTCTACGTAGTAGATCAAGCCATCAATGTTCGGAATGCCCCATACAAGGCAAATATACAAGACAGTCCTTGACCCTTCCCCTCCCCTCTACGTGTATGCCCAATTTCGCACTGGAATAGATGCAGATACAGATAATCAATCCCCTCATCTGCAAGCGCACTGATGGCAACCTCCTCTCGTCCTTGACCCCCGTGTCGCCTATACTACGACTTGACAGGGACGACGTTGCCTCAACTCCACCACCTCGGACTCGTGGAAACGGCTCGCTCTTCTCTGCAGTGCGCACAGACCCTACCCTTCCTTTCGAATCCAATCCATGAACAAGGGTACGGACGAGGATGAAGGTGATGTGGTCGTCCGCCACTCGTTTGCTTGCTGACCCCGTCATTCTTGTTATTCCTGCTGTTCAGTGCCTCCTCTGCCCCGTGCAGCCTGCCAGACTGTGGGGAGTCGCGTCCCACCAAGATAAATCAAACATGCATTGCATACAATGATCAATCTTGGTTGCCGATGCAAAAGATACATCTGACAAGCGAATCGTAGCCCGTGGATGGCATCAACACAACCCACATGGGATATGCGCTCTGCGAGTCAGAGCCTTTGACTTGCGATCGAGGGAGGCGGAAGAGATCGGATTTGGAAACAAGTCTTCGAAATCCCTAGCGATGATCTGCCCTGCCGTGTTAGCACCGTGCCTGGTGTCTCCTGAGTCGCGTCGGGGGCAATGGGTCGGAAGCAGACTGTGTGGCCAAGCCCCAGGTCAGGTACTCCGTAGTCTCAGGCGGTCATGACGTGACTGCGAGATGGTGAGGTTCACCCCACGTCGACAGCATCTGCAGGTGCTTGCGACACCCGTCCGTCGACTTCCTTGATTTTGGGTCAAATGGCAATTGCCCCGAATGCCACACCACCATTACAAGAGAGGCATCCATCAAACGAGTATGTGCTGGTGGTGTGGTACGCGGTGTGATGGCCGCAGTGTTTGCATGGCAAGCATGGTCCCCTCTCGGATGTGGTATGATGTCGTCCACATTGGCAAAAGGCCTGAGCTTCTCGCTGCATTCTGTGTGGCTCAGCGGTCTCGGTTCCGAAATGACTGTTTGGCAAGAACAAGAAGAGCAATAACAACGACAGCTCACGAGCAATGCGCGAGTGCGGCAGGGAAGAGAGCACGCACCAAGGATCGACGGACCTTAGACCGCCAGACCTCACGTGGAGTTGATGATGATCTCCCACCAGAGACAAAAAACGTGGGAATTATTCTCGGGAGAAAAGCAGGTTTGCAAGCTACCGCGTACTAAGTATTACCAGTCAGCGATGAAACAGCCGTTGGTTGCACTTTGGGGGACTAAAGGAACCAGCTAAGCTGGAGTCGGTCTGGCGTGGTCTACTAGTAAACCACCTCGGTACTCCGTACCTGCTGTGTATATGCGTGATGCGTGTAAAGGATTAAAGAATGAGGCCGAGGCATCGAGCCCTTCCCAGCCACCTCCAAGCCACCTTCTTTCAGTGGCTCAGTACTTCGCAGGTGCTGTCGGAGTCCCCCCACTTGCTCCAGGATTCGACGGGCCAATGGGCGCTGCCACTGGCTCTGAAACGGGCACGAAACGGAACATACTGCATAGCATCATAGGTATGTGTATTATGTATGGATATGGATACTAGGGAAGGTATAGACGGCAGGGCAGGTTGCGTGGAAGGTGCTTACCTACCTAGCTAGATACCTAGATACGTACTACTATGTGATGCACCTACCTAGGTATGCAGGAGCAACGGAGGGCGCTTGCCTGCAGTTGTTTCCAAGCACGGCGGATACATCACTCTCAACTTAGTAACCACCTCACACAACATGGTCCCGGGCTTGCTGTTCCTTTGCTTACAACACCATGTCGTAACCTCTGGGGAAATGTCTACTCTCTGCTTTGTCTTTGTCGTCAAACGATGCACATATCATTTTATTGATTTTATCGCATAACGCCCGCACCAGCTCTGTCTTCCACTCAGAAAGCCTTCCTGGAAGAACCGCAAACATACCACCGATACCGGAGGTCATGGGCAATCCCACTCGCCAGCATGGATTCCTCGCTATTTCTAGCCCAGACGGAGACAACCGAGGTATCGACACACGATCCAAACAACACATCCCCCCCCGCCCCCCTGGCCTCCACCTACCGAGCATGTCATTGCTGATTTTCACCTGCAGGGTTGTCTCAGCGGCCTTGACCTCACACACACTGCACCGCATATCCCAAGCACCCCCCTCAAACAGCACATCGGTCATTGGTCGCGCACGCCGCCGAAACACTGGCTCACCTGCGACGACGTCTATCACGGACCATGCGTTCGCCTCTGCTGTGTAATGAGGCGTACACCAGCCCAAGGAGAACACCAGTCCGGCACCCGGTCTAATAGCAAACTCTGCGCTGCCCCGTCTCGAACGGAACAACAGCGAGGAGTCCCGAAGGCTGTTCCAAGATACGAAATCCCTCTTTGGGCGATGCTGTTGCGCCTTCGTCAAGCTCCGCATCCCCACTCTTGAGTGGAAACATTGCGTTCTGCTAATCATACTTGGCATGCGCGGTATAAAAATAATAACGATAAAATAAAATAAAAAGAAGCTATTCTCTGCAACTCGCCCCGGCAGCCCCTCTGGTGACCGATTGCTGACCTTTTTCCCACAGCCATGATTGTGGATCATCGCCAGGTCCATCCATGTACACCCTCGGACTCGTCGGATTGACGAGTCACCCCAATCGTCCCGAGATGGAGTATTCCCTGGGCTACAATGGGATGAACAACTCTTGCCCTGCGATCACGGGCTCGCCGGCTTGGGATGTTCTTTGTGGCGTTTCCAATAATCCTTCCAAGACATGATGTGGCGGGGGGGAGGGGTCTGGGGAACCTTAGCATCCTCTGGATGTAGGGGGCCCCTTGATATTGTATTCCACTCCTATGCAGGAACGAATGTCTTGTCAATGGCTCCCACGCAATGGCAGCTTGGGGGAGCCCCATTTCGCCTCTTTGCCCGAACCGCAATTGGTTACAGTTGTGTTTAAAGGGCCAACTCTCTCTGGTCTCTGCAGAGGGTGCAAAAGACGCTGCAACCTCTCTGCGTCGGGGCAGATATGCTCGCGGTCTACGGATATCAGTCGTTGATCTGGGGGATAGTTGTCGTCTGGCAACCTTGGCACGGCTTTCGCAATGCGTGGACTTGCCCATCAGATGCGCGCGATATGCGAGCCGCTCTTGCGGATACGCGGATGCGTGGCAGGGCTCTGTCGTTCGTCATTCGGAGAGCCCCTCAGGATCTAGCAAGGGCCCCATCCTTTCTTCGCCTTGGAGGATCTCTCTTGCTTGCTTGCTGGAGTCTTGAAGAAGCCAGGGCCTGTCCGTGGGTGCACCCACTGCTTTCGGGCCTCCGCCGTGTTAGGCCCTGGATTCCTGCTTCTGCAGATCGCCGTGCCGTCCATCCCAAGTAGCTCCCACAGCGCGCACGTCCTCTGACATACGGCCCTGTCAATGGTCGCCTCGCCGCCTTCAGCTGCCCCAGCCGTCACGCCATTTTGTTTGCTGCCGACCTGAATGTTCTGATATGGACAGTTGTGGCGCCGTATCCCTATCGCCCATCCATGCTCTTACAAGATGCATCTTCAGCAACCCCGAGGCCTTTCTCTCGATACCATCTCCGTGGTGGCTCACAGCACACGGACGCTCGCGACACACAGACACAAGCTGACGACAGTCTTGCGGACTACATACTCGGTACACCGAGGAACACTGGCAAGGAGATGCGCAGCGGCGAGTGGGACTCGCGGGGCAGGCTTTGCCGCCAGGCCCGTCGTGAGGGCTATGGCAGCACGTCCACTTAATTCTGTGACCTTTATCCGAGGAGGATGGGGTTCTGGGAGCGGTCTGCACGGACATTCAAGAGACACCCAGTTTCCTACTCCAGATGCTCCAAGGCAAAGGCTCTCTGTGGGCAAATCCATCTTCTTTTTTTCACATGATATCTCGATACATACAAACCTGTCTTGGATATCAATTGAGCGACGACGAGGGTTTTTCTTGTTGCTCTTCAGCCTGCAGATTGGAGGCGTCATGACTGAGCCGGGCCCCTGCTCGGTATCGCCTTCATGGACATGGTACCGTCGGACTTGCTCTATCCATTCATCGTTGTCACGGCCCCCGGAGGCGAGAGCCCCAAAAGAAAGACAAGTCAGTCTCGGGGGGGGGGGGGGGGGGGGGGGGGGGCCCCCCCCTCCCGGGGGGATTTCCCCCCCCCCAGGGGGAGCGGGGAAAAAAGGGGGGGGGAACCCGATCTGACGCAAGGCCCCACTGAGGGGGATTGTTATCAATGCTATACAGCGGGCATCAACCTGCCAGGGGGAATTGCCCTACCTCACAGGATGCAACGGCAAATCAAGCGGCTGCGCCCAACATCCACTGTCTTGCATCTTCATCTCCGTTGGATTGCAGAGAGCAAAACATAAAGCACAGGAGCGGCTTAGACTCGGACGACAGCCAGGGCGACGGCGGCGGGGGGAGGGGCCATGGCAGCGATGGATTGATGGCGCGGTCGAAGGGTGTCTGTCTGTCATCAGGGTTTTTTTATTTTATTTTTATTTTTGGCAGTTGACGAGTGTGCTGTCTTGGTCAAGGTGAAGCTCGGACCGGTCGGTCGGACCGGGGCTTCTTGGTCCGTAAACGATGTTTTACTCCCGTCAATCATCGAACAATGGCATCCACAGCACCGTATATCCGTATGTCCTCTTCCCCGATACTGCCTTATGCCGAACGAGCAGGCCAAGCAATACAGAGCAACGTTGGACTGCATGTGTGTGTGTGGGAGGGGAGGAGGCGGCTTGCTTGCCTTTTGCCGCGTTGAAGAATAAAGACAAGCGCGGAGCGGGAACGGTTAGTGGGGTTCAAGAATTGCAGTTTTCCTCTTTCTTTTTTTTTCTTTCCATGTTGCTTGGATTGTCCATATATATATATTTTTTTTACGAAAAAGAAAGTTCCCCCTATGCACATGGAGAGTACGGCTACGGTGGACGGGAAACATGGTCCTGTACGAGCAGAACTTCTCCGGCTGCTAGCATGGATCAATCACGTCTCGTACCTAGTGTTTTTGCTCGCGCAGACACAGTCAGGGACACCACGGACGCTCACAGGGAGTTAGTTCGGCATGGGTCAAGGGTTGTGAGAGAAACCAACAAGACAAGGCATCGTGACAAGCGAGGCAGGTGTCGAGACGCTGCACACGCCGGCCGGCAGGCAAGGAGGAAGGATTCATCCATTTTACGTCGTGGCTGGACCTTTGACCGACGGGGCTGACTCGGCCGGCAATGATATAAACCGGCGAGAGAAGTCTGGCCGGCCGGCGGCGCCAAAGCTGCAATCGCCAAATCTCGGGGCCAGACATGATACCATCTTGGTAATGCGACAAACACGCTTGCGCTTCGCGGCAGCCGGAACGGAGGGGGGAGGGGGGGGGGGAGATTGCCATCTGGCATTTCGGCGCTGGTGCGACCCGGTCAGAACCAAGTTATGATAAGCAATGCTTCCCTGGGGGGGGAGTGAACTAAAGTAAATGGGTTCACGACCAGGACAGGGCCGAGGTGGCCCGGCCAAGCCAAAGGGACCCGCCAGTACATAAAAAAGTACAGAGACTTAATCCGAGTACCCAAGGCATGCATGTGTTTACAATGTACTTTGCGGCGGCGATCAGCCCCGTGTCTGGCGGGATAGGATCCGAAACTCTCCACAGAGCATCCGTACACTGTCCTGGCATGCGCGCTACTGTACCATCCATACTGGAGACTGAGAGGCTTGGGGGGGTGCAAGACGATGTCAAAGACTGCGTCGGTAGTGCAGTGGTGACGTCGAGCCAGATTTGGTGTTGACCAGCGTACACTGATTACTTGGTAGTTGATACATACCACTACTGCAACTAACTGGTCTGCTCTGGGGGAAGGGGGTCCCGGGCCGGGCAGTAGTTTCGTTCATCTCCTCCTTGTCAAACACCACAGAAGACCGGACCACGATACATAGCTGTAGGGGGAAGGGGGGGGGCGCGGTTGATTACTCGGAACGGAGCGCATAACGGGGCCTCATTGGTCAATGCAGCAGCAGCAGCAGCAGCAGCCTGTCCTTTCCACAGTGCAGGGCCGAGGAAGCATAGGCAGAGAGAGACCATTAGCATTAAGGGGGCAAATTTCCGATGCTGTTTACAGCTGCTGGCTGTTGTCTTTCTTGTACAATGGCCTGGCCGAGGCTCGCTCGCTCCTAGGTTTGCCGGCCAGTAATAGATAGCTGTGCCAGGCCAAGCCAGACTAAGACAGACCAGACCAACGGAAAACCGCTGCATCATCCCACGCCGTGGCTTTTCCTCGCGCAGTTCCGTTCCTCTGGCGCGAAAGAGACGACATTGGTTTTATCTTAGTTGCCTCCTTCACTCCCCCCTCACCCCCCGCGACTTACTACGTAGTTCTCTGCCCATCATGTCAAATATCACTCCCGACTTGCCCTGTCTGCAGATTGGAGGAGCAGCATCACTTTTACCCACTGGCGCTAGACCTGATCTGGTCCATCATGAACACCCCCCCTCCCTCCCCCATCTTCAGGTACGGATGGTCAAGTCGCCTGAAGGACCGTCGCCATACCTAGGCAAACGGCCTGCCTGTCACGATCCGCTCTCATTTCCAGCAGGACCCAGTGTCCACTGTGCGCGCTCGCTTAAGAAGCATGACAGCGGGCTTTGCCGTCATTACGGCAGGCCCGGTCGGTCTGTGTCATCCTCTTCGGGCTCCTCATCCCCCCATCATCATCATCTTCTCCTCCTTCTTCCTCCCTGCGGTGAGTGAGGGGCGGGCGCCGGGATGAAAACTCCACGCCAGCTGCGGTTCCTACCCGAACTGGCTCCACATCGGTTTTCTGTCGTGACGGTATATCGCTTGTAGGCGCAACGTAGCATATACACAGACGTACGTATCTTGGCGTCAGAGCAAGAGACAAGACGTATAACAAACACACACAACTTGATGGTTTGGTTCAACCAGTGCAGGCAGGCATAAAAAAACATCAGACATCAGACCACCGGCTGACTCGGCCAGCGTGGTGATGGTGGTGCTGCAGCGTTTCAATGGGCAAGTGAAGGATGTATTTCCGCGGCGCGCGCGTGTTATTCGAACACAGGGCAAAAGATAAGTACTACACTGCTTGGGTGGTGAGCGAGTGAGTGTGTGTGTGTGTGTGTGTGTGTGTGTGTGTGTGTGTGTGTGTGTGTGTGTGTGTGTGTGTGTGTGTGTGTGTGTGTGTGCGCGTGCGCGTGTGTGTGTGTGTACTCGGTAGTGTAGCAGCCTCGTCCATCATCTCCTCCGCCTCTGCGACACAACCGCGGCAGGGCGATGATGATTCGATGTCTTTTTTGGAATAACTGCTTCAAAGACTGGTACCGCGCTCAAGGCGAGGCCACCCTGCCCACCAAAAGGACGTCTGCTTCCCGCTACGCCATAGGGCGGCATGGGCAGGTGAGCCAAGGTTCATGCGGCCAAAGTATCCTCAATGGAACCCAAAGGTTGTACGAAGATCCCTCCCCCATTGCTACGCTCACAACCACCGGCTTCGGCAAGTGTTTAAATCAAATGAACGCCAAGACCATTGTGGCACCCGGCACTCGACACGGCACGCAGCGAGACCACGGGGGTTTTTTGGAAGCCTTGCTCGCCTCCAGCGCAATACCCATCCATGCGTATATGTATGTACGTACGTATATACTCCGTATGTGTACGTATGTATGTACGTATGTACGTATGTATGTACGGAGTATGTATGTACGTACGGAGTATGTATGTATGTATTCCTACCCCGCGGGCGCTCGATATAGCTCCATCGGATCTGCGCTGGCCCGTTCTTTCGTAAGACTGATGATGGCTCTGCGACGGAAACTGGTCCCTGTGGTTTCGGAGTGTTTTCGTGCCGTGGTACAATCTCTGGAAAGGGTCCTACCATCCATCCATCCATCCATCCATCCATCCATCAAAGGCGCGCAGACGGAACAACCAAATTGATGCGGGGTGTGGGGAGCACCCGGACTAGGTAGCAAAGGCCACTGAGACGACAATGATGGCGCCAAGTAACGCTGTAGGACTGGCATTGAGGCGGCTCGCAATACCACCACAATGGCAAGGGATGCCAGCCAGAAGGGGGTCGTACGGGCCATCAATTAGCCAAGTAACCCAGGGGGGGGGGGGCACCCGCGACGGTTCAGTCACTGGTACACTGACTAACACCTAGCCAGGAACAAGAGCATTCTAGGCCAGCCCCGCGGTTGCAGTAAGCACGTCCAAGGACTACTCTGTGATGGGACGGCGAGCTGCAACTAGGTACTCGAGCCGCCGAGCGAGCGAGCAACCTGGTTCCAAGCCACAAGCCAGACTGGGCAAGCGAAGGCGCTGTTACATTGCTGTCACTCGACCACCACCAAACGACGACCACTTGGGTTGTTGTTGGGCGGGGGCGTCGATTACAACGTCCCTGCTGGCACGTCGTCGGTTACAACGTCCCTGCCGGCACGTCGTCGAGTCGACAGCCAGGCAAACTTGTCCGAGGCGAACTTCTCACAATCTTGCTTCGCTGGACTGTAAGCCAAGGCCCACCGTACGGGTATGGCGTCAGCAACTTGTAGCGGAAGACAAATCTCCAGTGCATAGACTCATCAAGTCTGACTGAGCTGCCCTGTGGCTGGCCAGCCGGGCTGGGTTGCCCCAACTACACACAACTGCGGCCCGACAGCAAACGGGGATTGGAAAGCTGTCAGGCGGAAATCAAAAATGGGTCGCTGGACAGAAAGGTTTGACGTGCAGGCGTTGAAACTTCTTCAACGGTGCGCTCTGGACGGAAGTCTTCCGCGGATATTTCGCCTTGTATCGACATGGATCATGCATGCCTCCCAAAGAGCTACCGGTACCCCCAGCCCCTCACTCAACGCGGGACTTATCCCGTCCTGGCTCGATTGTATGAGCATCTGTCTGCTACGCGTAGGATCCTCCGGGAGTCGCCAGAAAGGGAGTCAAAGAGGGACCGTGAAAGACACAGAGAGGATGGTCTGTCATCCAGGCGGGATCCAGCCCGTCTACTACCTAAACTACCCACAAGGCGCACTAGCGTAGCCCCTCTCTCCAACGAGATCAATGGCGGTATGCGCAGGTGCGCAATGAGGGGCTCTGATATGATCAAACGGCAGAGTGTCTTGCAGAAAGAGGCGGGGACATGACGAACAAGACGACATCGCGTTGCCGAAAGGTACGGTTATACCTCATTCGAGACCTATTATTCGCGTCCGAAAACCACCGCCTGCATATTCCAAGCACAGAGGGGGGGGCAAGGGAGGGAAGATGCCGACTCGTCATGAGACACCCTGGAGGGTGTCCCCTAACCCCCACCTACTCTGCCGTTCCATGCGACCTGCATATTCACCCCCCCCTGTCTTGTACCGGGTTGGGGTTCACGGTCGATGCCACAAGAACAATAATGAAAATACCAATAAATAAATAAATATATAAAAACAAAAGCACCATCAGGCCTATCGGAGAAAAAGAGGGTTGAGCTCGAGGGCGGGAGGGGTAAAGAGAGGGCGGGCCTGTCTCATGGCTGCTATGCTATGGGAGAGAGAGAGAGAAACACACACAACGCTGTCCTGGTTGTCGTCTGCAGGCGTTCGCAGCAAATGCCCCCGCCCGGCCCGGCATAATGATAAATAATTGTTACCGATAACCCTTAAGAGAGAGGCCTTACTATAGCCTCGCCTGGTCAATATCGGATGACGCCAAAAAGAACAACTGCCGACCTGTCTGCCCATCAATCCAACTGGTTACCGCGAAATTTGTTTCCCGTCTTCAATCTGCCACCTGCTTCTTGCCATGCGTGACTTGCCAATGGGCCACGGCCACACAAAGGGGAGGTTAGGGGGGGGGGGGTTCAGGCTTTTTCCCCCCTTGCAACGAATGAGGCATCGGTGCGGCGACACTCCAAGCACTCTCTCTGTACGTCGAATTGCTGATGACCCACGTTAGGGGAGGGGCAAAGGGGAGCTGCAGGAACTCGTCTCTTGTCAAACGGAGGACACGATGGACATGCGGGAAACAGAGTGACGGCTGACTTTGCTGCAAGTAACCAAAACGGGCCGTCAAAGCGCCACACACACACACACACACACACACATACACGCGCACACAGAGAGAGATAGAGAGACACTGAAGCGGGTCAGTCAAGGAGAAACCCACCGATTTCACTTCCATGTCTACGAAAGGCATTACAGCCGCGAAAGGGGAGAGGGGGGCCTTGTCGCTCGCTCCGGATGTCTTAATCCCCTCTCTCTCACTGACACACACACACCCCTCTCGCCGACGAACCCACGACGAAATGCCGCAAGTTGAATGGCAATGAGAGAGAGGCTCTTTCTGCGTAGTGGGCGGCCTGGCCGGGAGGCTGGCATGGGGAATCTGCGCCTCGGAGATGCTTCCCAGTCTTCTTACATGCCACAACGGCCTGTCTTTGGGGGGAGGGGGGGAACGGCACTGCTCGCTGCGGCCTCTCGCTTGAGCCTCTCCTCGTATGTACCTACCAGTGGCAGCCGTCGTTCGATGCGCCAGTTCGGGCCAGCACCTTCTTTCAAAAACTCACCCTCACCCTCCCCCAGTGTCGTGGCGGCGGCGGCGACGGCGGCACCGCTGGACGAGTTGAGATCGCGCCGGGCCGTGCTCTCGTTCTCCCTACTCGCTTCCGCTGCTGTGCATACATGGCGGCGGGTTGAGTATCTTGGCCGCCGGAGTTTGGCCAGCGCTCCTCCGACGGGTGTTTTGTCATGTCAGGCCCCTCGGCGCGACCGCAACCTTCATTCTATTAGACATTCCAACCGACGCGATGCCTGCTCGCCAAGCATTGAGCTTTTTTCCTTCTTTCTTTTTCCTTTTTTTGTTTTTTTCTTTCTCAGGTCCCCCCTCCCTCGCTCAAAGTCCCAAAGCTCTCACGTACAGATGAACACTGGGTCCGGATGCCGTATGCTGACAGCCGCGGATGACTGGGCGTATAAGAGAGTTCGGGTTTGCAGCCCAGTGTCAGCCACCAACCTTGCTCAACGTCGAAAGAAGGGTCATCAACACCATGTCATGCCGCTGATGCGGCCGGCACCCTCGACTACTGCAGGGAGATCAGGATTCTGCTCGTCGATTTGCGAAGGGGGGGGGGGACGGGAGAATCTCTGGATCCGATATTGTATTGTCATGATCGACGCCCTTACGTGCTCACCCCCCCCTCCCCTCGGATACAGTTGATAACGAATCCTCGCCGCGGGCATACAAGGGGCGGGCGGCCTGCTGGGACCCGCGTGCAATCGACCGCTCGGATCTTTCTTCTATCCTCTCACAATAGGTACCACTTTCGGCTCGGTGGCGGCATGGCCAGGCCGACAGAAAGACGGCTACTTTACAGCTGATACGAAACGCAATAAAATAAAAAATAATAAAAAAGGTTCCGATATCGTCAACGAAATACCGCGTCTGCCGTCTAGGCCTCACATCACAGCCCCCTTGCCCCCCTCCCCTTTGGACGGCCCTTTTTCGCCTCGCACAGTTTCCCTTCTACGTGGCATGCCGCGAGAGATTCGGTGAGAGGCCCGTCCCTTGGCAGATCTAATATGCACGCCTACACGGCACGAGGTCCGGTTGGATGTCCCCCTTCACCCCCACCCCCCTTTCCCTCCCAATCAATGATATTATTGCGTCTGCTTATAGTGGTTACTGCATATCGGCAGTTGTCGTACCACAAGATCTGGAATATGACTGGCGCTGAAACAATGACAGATGTGAACCTCTCGCACCGATTGCCCAAACAAGACTGCAGTCCTTTCCTGTCTTTTGCTCTCCTTCACCGTCTTTCTGTTCCCGCGGTGAAGAAGCACTGCCCGGGTGGATGACTGACCGCATCATGAGACAGTCGGCAGTTCTCTCTCGGGGTGGGCGACTCTGTCAAATCTCCATTTTGCTTAGTTCATCCTGAACTCTAATACCGCCGGACCGAAAGAGACCAAAAATAAAGAGAAAAAGAAAAGAAAAAAACTACATTCTCGGAGCTGAAGGACGTAATGGTCTGCTCGTTGGCCTTTCTTCATTCTTGGCGCCGCAAGTCCCCAGGCCTCTGGATGGAAGAGGAGCGGGCCAGAGCGGCTCTGCACAGAAGAAGATGAAGAAGAATGGAAGAAATAGATAGTCCCGGCTTGTATCTGTATCCGAGGGCCACGAAAGGGGAGGCCGTTCCCCCAACATTGTTTATGCCGTGCTTGGGATGAGAACCAAACCCAAACAAAAAACAAACGCCCATACAAGGTCGTAAGCACACAGCAGTTGCCGTCTACAAGGATTAACACAGAGACTAGGTGCGCGTTCCTGACCTCTGTGCGCACCCTAAGCCCAGAATCCTCCTCTGTCCTCCTCCTCCTCCCTCTCTCACACACACACTCTCACTCTGTCAGGTGTTGCCTGCAATGCCGTGACCCAACCAACGCCTGAGTACCGACCCCCCGGGGACAACCGTTGGGTGTTGGGGCGCCGGGCGAGCGCCGTCTGTTCGCCGCGCCACGCTAAACAACGGCGTGGTGTAGAGTTTCTGTGGTGAGCTCCGCAGGTAGCCCGTACGGCGCGCTCATAGTACGTGCGTGCGCGTATATCCGTGTTTGACGGAGAGTGATGGCTACGGGTCCCAAACGTGTGTAAGCAAGACTCCGGGAATCGATGATCGATGATTGATGACGATGACGACGACGACACAGGGATGATAACGGCCGTGGACTGCAGAAGGAACGGGCGTGGCGTCGCATACACGAGGCAGGCCACCTTTTTTGACGCACAGAGAAGAGAAAACGAGATCGTCTCGAGTTTCGCCGCCGCGATTCCCTGGATCTGGGGAACTCCATGTGGGCAGCGTCCGTCCGCGCGCCCGCCTGCCCGCCCGTCTGTTCGGCGTTTTTTTCCCCTTCCCCCATCGTTGCAGAAGCGCTCGCACCCGGCGTTCGTGAACTAGGGAGACGGGGGAGAGCAAGGGGGAGAGAGAGGAGCGAAGGAACGGACGCGTCGCTCTCGGACATCACGGGAGAACCGAAACGATCCAGCGGTCCAACTGGACGTGCTATCCGTCTCTCTCACGATCGTCCGACCGTTGTGTTCCTTTCCTGCCTCCTACTGCACGTACTCCTTTGGACGTGCGGACGGTCAGATAAGCAACGCCCTTTGCTTACTGCTGCCTCCCCCCCTTCTTGTCGAAACCTGGCGAGGCTGACCACACATAGGGGAGGGGGAAAAGGGGCTGAGCGCAAACGGTTGCCGGGCTTCCATCGCGTTCCTGCTCGAGCGCGGAAAGATGTTCGTCAGGGAAACGAACGCGTTTACGCACGCACGTAAAAAGGCCCGGGATACGGGCTCATCTTGGGATGGGAATCCCGACAGCACCGCGGCCGGATGGCCGGCCTCGCGCCTCCGGACACATGCTGAGCCACTCGGTCCTTCGGTCGTCCTATCAACGGGCATACGACAACAAACCATCTCGGTCTTTTCCCACGTCGGGGAGCCCCGCGATGCCTCCTGCGCCGTTGCCTCTCCGTGCCCTCGCCGGACTCCGTGCCATTGTTTCCCCTCCGTGCTCTATTTTCTCTCGCTCTCGCGTCATGTCTGTTCTCAACACTAACGCTAGCATTCACCGTGCTCTCCATCTACCATTCTTTCTCTCGTATTTCTCTTGTGGCCAGGCTCTTCTACTCCGTGCTCCGAGTTTTCATAGGCCTTTCCATTATACCCCAACATCCCCCCCCCCCTCTTCCCCTCCGTGCTCCGTCGAGTCCGTCCGTCCCGTTCAACGCCTCCCTCCGTGCCCTATTTCGTGCTCCTCACGCCATCACGTCCTGCTCGGTCTCTTGGGTGCCCAGGAACTAGGCTTTTTCTGTACAGAGGAAAACGGCTAATCGCGAACCGAGAATCACAAACCATGGTACGTACGGTAGGAGAGGCTCCAAAGATAGAATAGACCTTGAGCTTGGCTGGCGTGCCCTCCGTCTAGGAGGTGTTATCGTGGAAAGCTACAAGGAATTCTCCACCATCCCAGACCCCCCCTTCCTGAGCATTCCGGCCTCTACGAAACCTCCATATGCCACCCACACCCCCCCTTCCATGAATCAAACCAGCCATCTGTACCACACCCGACGACCGAAATTCGGACCTGCCAAGGCCGAGCTCGCATATGCCTTGCCGTCCCCCCCACACGCGGCTCACGAGGACGAGCGCCGAGGAGCTCTCTCGCAGGGAAACGGGAAAGGGAAAAAGAAAGACATGATAACATTGTGTGCGTTCTAACGTGAGACACCACGCCTTTCGGGCTGGACTCTACGGTAGACGCAAGGATTCGGCGGCCCTAGGGGCTAGGAGGCAAACCTGTTATGGAACCGGATGAGTGTATCAGGGCTAGTCGGTCCCCCCGTAGCGATGCTAATACGGAATTTCTATTCTGGATGGGATCGCTGCTGACAGCACAGGTCGTGAGACAGACCAAGTGGTTCTGAGAGAAGATCTTAATCTCGGGCGTCACTGACGGGATGGTCAGAAGACCCTTTACTGGACAATGTCGGTCCCCTCCCCTGTGCGTGCCACGAGCGCTGAGACACAGAGAGGCATGGCATGGCGTGAAGCCAAACGCTCAGACTGTGGAGATTGGTGAGGCGCCATACCTAGTGATGAAAGGGGGGGGTGCGAGAAGGGGGAAAGTAGGACAACGTGGGAAAACGTGGGATCGGCCGGCCAAGGCTAGCTCCGGTGGGGAGATGATCTTGGAGATGAGTTAGAACGGACTGTCTGCTAGTCCGTCAAGTCAGTACCAAGATAGGATATGTCGAGAGCCGGCAGGCAAAGCCAACACTAAGAACAGGGGAGGGGGGGGGGGGGGGGAGGGGAATAGCAAGCAGTGTGTGCAATCTGTCTAATTTCTGATGTCGCAAGACCCGTCCTCTCTTGCTCTCTCCACGCACATTCGTGCCGAGGGAGCGAACAAGAAGTCGCGTGACGTTCGCCACGGGGAAAGGGGGGGGGGGGCACGCTTCAATATCGTTGCCTCCTCATCCGAAGCCGCCCGCCGCTCATCATGGCCCTCTCTCTCTCTCTCTCTCTCTCTCTCTACTCAGCAAGCAAGTAACCTTTCGCGCCTCTTCGCGCTGTTTCTCCCAAAACATCCGATGTGTGAGCTTATCCCGTCTTTCTTTCGGTCCCGGTTAACCGACTATGTTTCTTTCTCACCGCCCGCCGGGAGGGGGAGAGGGGGGGTGGGCGGAGGAGCGGGCGGGATAGAAAGGACATCAATCAGCCTTTCATGGGTGATCCCCCCCCCCCCCCCCCATGCCAAACTCTTCGACAAACGATGGCTCGATCTGTGAGGGGTGAGGTAAACATAAAAAAATAGGGTAAGCGGAACGATGACCGGGTCATCACGAGGGTAGCCCGGTTTCACCATAAGGAACTTGGCATTTTGTCTGTGCCGTCAGGTCAGTTCCATCTCATCCTATCCTCCCCCTGCCTCCCCCCCCTCGAAGCGTGCGATCTTCCTAGTCTGGAAGCTAGCGTCGGTTGGTGGCTGGTACGTAACGCCGGGCCAGCTCCAGATTTGCTTTTTTCTGCTTGCCAAGTTCGTTTTTAACCTTTCAACTTTCTTAGCTCCTTATTCCGGTAGTGCCTGTTAGTGCCTGTTAGCGCAGGCTTCGGTCGACCTTTTGGGAATGACCGGGGAGGGGGGAGTCGGCTTGAGGACTTGGTCGTTGGGGCGCCGGGCTGGCTAGTCCGGCGCCCCGAGGTCCGGCGACGAGGGTGGACGACGACCAACCGCGCCGTCGTCGATCAACGTGAGAGAGAAAGGATGTGTATGCTTGCATTAGCTCGGTCGAACTAATGCCGCTGCATGAATTCGTCCAGTGGTCTGCAGACCGCTCGGCCTCGTTCGTTGGTGAGTCGCACACCTTGACTTCTTCCAGGCCCAGCAGCACCTGCAGATCTCTGGGGGGGGGGGGGGGGGGGAGGATGGGACGAGCTTGATACTGGCAAAAGAGCATATTGTTGTTGCTGCTTTTTTGTTTTTTCTTTTCCCTTTTTCAAACCCCCCACCCCTCCCCGGTTGCTGGGAGGCTGAGCACACGGGTGATGACTGGGAACCCGGCCGCGGCAGGGCTACATTGCAGTCTCCTCTCTCTCTCCACTATCATCGCAAGGTCTTCCCCGTAGCTCTGCTCATCCCGACGGTTGATCAACAACTGGAGCAGGCCCCCCGTCGGGATAGGTGACCTCACCGTCCGTCGGCCCGGTGCGGGTACGACGACTGGCAGCGACGGCACCACATTGTGGGAAAGCCTGTGCTGGAGCCGGCCGGCTGACGCTGTCGTGGATCGCCGTGATAGTAGGACACGTCATGCTGCCCCCACCTCATTCGTCCTCACCCCTTCCCTATGGCTGGCCCAGATGCCCGTGCGAGCTCGACATGGTGATCAGTCGCCAGGAACGCGCAAAAGCTCTGCGGGGAGTCGCGGGGGGGGAACGCAACAGTTCTGGGCCAGGCAAGTCCGGTCTCATGTTCGTCTTGTCATCGCCCTCTCTTTTTTGGCTCGCCCACGAAACCGGATGGCTCGGAGGCGAAGCTGATTAGGCTCGCAGGCACTCACTGACACCGTTCCCTTCAAATTCATCCCATTGACGAATACGACGACGACAACGACGACGTCGTCGTCGCCGTCGCCGCTGTTGGCCGCGTGGAGTAGGACGGCGAGCAGCCCCATCGCAAAAGCGGGCGCGGTGGCGGCATGTGTCTGTTCGCTTGACAACTGTGCGCTGCAGGGAGCGTGTTAGACACCTGACCTTGGTCCGTGGAGACTGCATGTCTCAGCTCGAGAGTCCTTCATATTGGTTACAGGGCCGCAGACCTTTCTCCCTAGGGCTATCCGTCAGATGCCTTGTTGGCGGGGGGCCCTGACGACGACGACGACGACTGCTTTGCCCGGCGGGCGGGCGTGCGATGGGCGATGCCCGTTCCAACGCGTACCTGGGAAACGTGACTAGGTATTCCAGCTGGGAGCTTGACGATGGACCCCCCGTTGCAGATCTAGCCCATGCCCACAAGCTCAATCCATGCAGCTTTCAAGGCTAGCTAGAAGGAGAGAGAGTGAAGGTAAAAAAGTGTCCGGATCCTTTGCAGCTGATATTGGATGTTCATGCAGACGGCAAAACTCACTCTTTTGGACCCCGCCTCTCTCTGTCTCTATCTGACGTGTAGGTCGTACAGAGGCAAATCCTGCACAAAGACGCCCCCTCCCCTTGTCTTTTTGCCCCTGAAAGTGCGCCTCTTCTTGAGCTGACATAGTAAAGAGAGGGCCGGCACTCTGGGTGTGGCTGGCAGGGCAGGGCAGGGCAGGGGGAGGGGTAAATCAAGATGCGTGTTTTCACGGCCTTTATTTTTCTTTTCTTCTTGTCATATCTATAGATTTTTAAGTTCTTCAGCGGGGCCTGAAACCTGTGCCGAACGTCTGCCCTAAGCAAAAAAACCATGATTGAATAAGCTGTCAGTTTTCCACATAACGCGCGCAACCGTTTGGTCAAACACGTTTAGCTTTGCCTACAGTTGTGATTCAGTTGGCCCCCCCCCCCATCATCAAAAAGAAAATAGAGTCTATACGAAACGGAAGCAAGAAGATCTTCATCTCAACCCGCCGCCTTCGCCTCCTTGTGCTGCGGCGCTGTGGTTTGTAATCGAGAAAGGAATGGTGGCGGCTTACTGACCAAAAGCTAACCCTCTTGGATTTGCAACGGGGGCACTCCCCGGATCAAGACACTTGACGGCAGTTGAGCAGCATTAACAGGAATCCCTGCGGGATTAAAACCTGTTGTGAAATCTGCATTGCCTGGGGGGGGGGGGGGGGGGGGGGGGGCGACCTGAGTCTCTGTTCAATCTGTTTCGAGCGACGTGCATCTGCTACTGCAGAGTAGGTAAGCCGGGTGTGTATTCCGTAGACCGGCCCCCTTGTCGGTTCGACAGTCAGTTGCTTACGGCGAGGAGCCCTTCCGTCCAACAATCCCGGTCTTTTCGGAGCGGGGCCGAGACAGCGAGGCTGAAGTTCTGCATACCAAAGACGGCGTTGACTCCGATGAGTGCTGGTGGGGGAGACGGCACACGCATTCAAGGTCGAAGAAAAAAGGTGATTGTCCGATGACGGAGCTGCTGCACGTTTCCTATTTGGGAGAGTCCATTTTCCAATATCTTTAACCGTTCGAGTCGGGACAGCATACTCCACCCGTACCTATCTCATCCATCATTGTCTCAATAGTTTTGCAAGAATGATCGGCCACCCCTCCGTCAAACTGACCCCGTCTAGACCTGTTGGGGTGCGGACGAGTGAGGGGGGATGGTTACTACGCACTTAGGTTCCAGGCCGCATACAATGTACGATGTACATAGGTAATAGGTCATGACACTACCTAAATTGATCAACAAGGGGGGGAATGGTAGGCTTGCACTTGCTTTTTCGCCGTCCATCTCAACGTTGCGTTGGAGGTGAAGGAGGTCATCCCCCCTCCCCACACACAGGCTTCCCACGTGTCCGGAAGGCTTCCCGGTGGAGTCGAGGGCAGCGTAGACTGTGTGATGTGCTGCTTCGGTTGGCCGTCTTGTGTGCCGTATCCGTACGACCATCAAGAATTCGTCACCTTGCGTCGGCGCAGTCTACCGGATACATGATGGCTCCGAAGCTGAGGCTCCGCCGGCCGGGCACGAGACCACAAACAACAGCGGATTGGCGTGATGAAAAGCCCACTCTGCGCGTCGAGTCTAACCACCCTCCCCCGGCCAGTCAGTCGCCAGGCCGCCGTCGGTTCAAGCCGCCGTCTCCCGTCTGCCGAACACCCAAGTCGTGGAGCGGTCCCGAACAGCCCAGCCCATGGAGACCTCAAGCAAGCAACCTCCCTGCGGGGTGTCCCCCCACCCCAGGCAGCTGACTCGGGGGAATCCCATCTTGGACCGGGCAAAAGCCCATGTAGTAGTCGTCTGCTGCCTTTCGGTTCCCGAAAACGCAGCCTTTTCCCTGCTACATGCTGTATCTGCAGCTGTGATTCGCGCCTCCGTCTGGTTGGTATCTGGTGTCGACTCCAAATAGTCTAAGAGGACGTCGTCAAACGTAGGATTCTATTGGATCCGATCGTAGTATGGACTCAGGACGCTTACTTCACGTGTCAGCCACAGAGCGAAATTGTCTCTCAATCGTCCAGTGTCGCCTCCGATGAAGCCGCAAATACGGCATACCTGCTGTCTTGTCTGTAGAACGTTGCGAGTCTCACAATGCCAGCTCCTGCAGCATGTACGTCGATCAACGTGCTCGAAGCAGATCCTCTAGCGGCATCGAGCGCTGTAGAAAACCCCTCCTTTTGCAGGGGGGGGGGCAGCTTTTTTGTTGCCCGGGAGGTACAGTCTTGAGACGCCATTCCCACCCACTCATTTCGGCAAGAAAAGAGGTCATCAGCCAAGGTCTTTACAGCGTCTACGGCAGTATATCCGAACCTCCGCCCTGCCCTATTTTGGCCAGACATGCAGGTAGATACACAGGGCTATCTATCGCGGCCTCGGAAAGGCGGCTGCAGGCAGCCAGAAATGGCATTGACCCGTACATATATCCCGCAAAGCGTCTGGACCCGCGTCTGGACCCGCGCCAACAAGGTGAGCATACCGTGGCGTAAGGAATCGGCTTGGCTCATTGCAGGATGCGGCTCAGGGCGGTCTTATTGCCTGGTAGAGTGACAATCCGACAACCTCGTAGAGATAGATGGCTATCATCCGTGCCAATAACACTGCCATTATCATGTTGCCACTACGCTTTCTGTCTATCTACATAGTACATTCGCCTGCCTCGCAACAGCCCAATTGCTTTCAACGGAATTCCGGGTCAGGGATGGGAGATGGAATGGCGGCAGAGTCAGTCCGACATGGGCTTATCACGGACACGAGAGGTTGCACCGTGAGCTCCAATGGCGTGTACAACCCGAGTCTACCGGGGTGCCCCATGACAGACGATGGTGACTCTGCCATGTAAACTCTGCGGAACTGCCTGCAAAGCTCACTAACAGAGCTTGTCTGATTCCTCATTCACAATCGCACCCCTCCGGGCGTCACCGTTGATCACCAACGACCCTCGCAATGCACCATTCCCGGTCTGGATGTGTGCAAGGATGAACAAGTCAGAAGCTGGGCCAGGGCCTTCGCAATTCGGGCAAGAATGAGATGCGGAAAATGACGGATGAGAGGTCCATGGCAAGTGTGGGTGTGTGTCACCCAGAGATGCTACCGGCCGTTTCGGCAGAGCATGTCTCAGGTTTAACACCTTGAAAAAAACAAGAAACAGTTCGACCATATTAGGTAGTAGTAGCTTTTCTTTTCTTTTTCTTTTTCTCTTTTCTTTTGTTTCCAACTTGCTTATCAAATGCCTAGAGAAGCATATTTCCTCCTCCCTGGTCCAGACTAACGCGAAAGAGCAAAGCCAACGACGGCCCAGCTAGTTGCGACGCTTGGCGAACTTGCATGGCCGGAAATCCTCGAGGTGGATTGGTCGAGAACGACCCGCATCAAAAGCTTCCTGGGGCGCATATCCAGACTTGCTTGACAGCTATGTCATCAAGTTTAAAGCCGATGGTTCTTCGGGTGAGGCTGACACCGCCAAATGCAACAATTCGGGTGTGAGGTGTAATACCGTGAGACAGCTTCATCTCAACTCTCTCGAGTCGGAGAAGCGGGGGGATTGGTGGGGGGGGAGAGAGGGCATATGCACCTTTGGTTTCCGATCTCCCGAGGCCACCCCGAAGACTGGACCAACACATGGCCTGACTGTAAGATCCAGCCTTCAAAGAGCACGGATTCCCGGCGGTCGGACATGGTTCCCAACTGATTGTGCGGTGACATCAAGCCATGGTGCCCGAGCCGAACGGAGCATGCCGATCGCCATCATAGAAGGGTCCGGCATCCGCTCCCCCCCCCCCCCCCCCCCCGCTGGATTTAAAGTGCGTTCCCGGGAGAGCCAGAGAACTTGTTACACGAATGTAAGGCTGGTGATTACTCCAGGTTAGCTGCGACTTGGCATTCAGCGGTTTCTAGATAGGGGATCGAGTGAAAGGCTTTTCATCTCGACGGCATCGCCGATACGAATGATTGCGGATGAGACACCACGAGGAACTACGGTGGACGGGCTGATTATCATCACGCCGCCAAAGGTAGCCCAGCCACTGATCGTGTACACGAAGAGTGGCCACCCACAGCCGATGAACCGAGATTTCGTCGTAACTCAATGGGCGATCAGCCCTGTATGAGACGCCCCTGACAGCTAGCCGTGAACGACCAAGATGCACAAGTGCCGGTCTCTTTTTGTTGGTAATGACCGATAAGTCAACAAAGTACGTAACTGATGTAACGAGCAATTTCTTTTTTGACTTCTGCCGGTTGCTTCTCAACGGGTCTGAGAAAAACACTAGGCAATGTTTTTGTTTTAGCAACCTGTCACTTCATATGCCGAGACACGTTGAACCAGCGTTTTACTCTTTGCAGAACGAAGAAAGTAAGAAAGAAAAAAGAAAAAAAAAACAAAAAAAAGGTACGTCGGCGGCACCCCTTACGGTGCATGATATAGGTGGAGGGGCCGGCAGATGCCCCTGCAGGATCTCGCAGGTGAAGCAGCCATCTCCTAGAGAAAAGGGGCGGACACCGTCGCTCCATCGCCATGCTGCAAGTGCAGACGGTTGAGGCTGCAGTCAGTTGGCAGACAAGACGACGATATGTTGGTTTAGCGAGATGAGAAGCCGTTGTCCTCACCGGAGGCTGTGAGTGCAGCCCATAATAGAACGGCTCTGCGATAAGCAATACTACTACTCCACGGCAGATGCTAAACTAGCTTACCGTATGTCATGTGCCCTTTAATGTTGGTGGACAGGGGGGGTTGCAAAATAGGATATATGACTAAATATTCTTGAGTTCTGATCGTCGGGGGGGGGGGGGGGGATTCTGGATATCCCTGTCAAACTACCATGTACACTCTGCTGGGGTTCTGAATCATAACCTACTGTAGTACTATACTCCGTATGAATGGGGACATTCTGTGTCTGCTAAACATCTCTAGATTAGCACCTACTTATTCACATTGTACACTTTGATTATCTTGACATGGAGATATACCTTGGAGGTTTCGTAGCCCTGTGGAGGGATCCTTTCACTTCTCCGAGCTTTCAAATCTCTGAAAGCACCCATTTTTTTGTGGATTTCTGGGCCAATTCACCACACTAGCATTTAGAGTCATGGTGGAGGCGTGTTACGGAAACGGGGAGTAGAAGAAGGAATAAGCACGCCACCGCCACAACTTGTCGACTGGATGGCTGGCTGGCTGGCTGGCCGCCGGCGTAAATCCGCGTGGAGTGCCCGCCAGAGGTTGATGCGCCCCTCCGAGGTAGGTGAGATGTGAGAGTGCTGCCTGCATTGACGATCAATCTTGTCTCTCGGCGCATATGCAAGAACCCCTTGTCCGACGCAGCCTCACGATGCGATTTTCAGGACCTGGCTGCAAGGGTAGGTAGACACGTAGAGAATCATCTCGCGCTGATTGATGGATGGCGAATCCTGCACGGCAGGTTTGCCTATCAGGATCCCTCGCTCCCGCAAACCAAGGCAACCAAGCCATTAGAAGAGGAGCTGTCGGTTTGCGGGTACAGGGGCGGACGCGCGGGCGGGCGCGCGGGCGGTGGCGGCGTCGGGTTGTGTGATCGGGGAGTCGGACATGTCGCCGGCTGACATTTCATCCAGGCCATGTTATCAGCGGCACGCCGGACCACCGCGGGGAGGAAGAGCCGTACATGTCCGGGACAGGGTGGTGGTCCCCTCGCACTAATGAAAACCGGTTCCAAACGGCCGGGGCTCCTCGAGGGGATCCCGAAAATCTGACAGGTCAAGTGGGCTGGTGCTCGCTTGTCTGGCTAGCCTCGGAGAAAAAAAGCAAATATTCATGCATCTTCAGGTGTCAGCACTGTGCCGCGACGACGACGTCGAGAGAGGCGAACCCTCGTGGGACCATTTTGCTTGTCCACCTAGTATACTTGCTTTTTTCCCGACGACCATGGAGCCAGATTTGAATTGCCGCCGGACGTTGACCACGTTTGTCTCACTGCTGTCTCTCTCCATCTTATGACCAGTCATTTTTTTCTGTCTCTCTTTTGTTCCCGGATACGAGAATTCAATGCCGGTCGTTCATCATTTGCCGAGAAGGCAGCAGCGAAAAAGGTACAGCTACCTCGTCGCAGGCCGTCTTTTATCATTTGTGGACTTCCGCGGCCGCGCATGTTCTGGACCGTTCGGCATGTCCATCCTCGGCTGAGACTGAACCGGCTTGTTGGGGATGTTGGTCGAGATAAGCAATACGAAGGGAGCTAAATGCATGCTCAATGCATGTTGATGGTGTCACCAATCGCGGAAAACCGCCGATGGCTGATGGGAGCGTGGTGGTGAGGCAAGCCACAGTCTCAAGCAGACCCTGTTCCGGATTGTCTGATCGCATATTCCCGCAGCCGGTGGACATCACGTGAATTACCCTAGCCGTTTACGCTGTGAGATCCAGAGTGGCGCTTGTTGGCAGCGGCGCTGGGAGTTGATCCTAGTAAGGGGCTGTGGAAAACGCCGGCAAGTGAATCTTGATGCTGACAAGTCAGTCAATGTGATGAAGCAGCCCGTTCCCGGAACCACACACGTAGAGCGAGGGCCGTGGACTGGAAGCTCTCGGGAATTGGGTTCCATGGAACGAATGGGTTCGATAGCGACCTCGCGGGCTTGATGCCCTGATATCAGGAATGTGATATCTTCAACCGCTTGACGATGCTTGACGGTTTCTCTTCGCATCCTTATAGAATCCTGTCGAGAGTTGCTCGACGACACCTCAACATAAATGACCACTCACTAGAGTTGACGGTCAGTGAAAAAGTTGCTCACTTGCTACATATAATATTGTCGCAAAAACGACGCCGTTAATCGCAAGCAGCAATTAACGCCTAATATGTCCTGTGACAAGTAAAGGCTTTGTATAAAAGGAATCGCTACGTTTGGTGTTTTTCGTCCTTTCCAGTCGGAACTATACAGCCATGGCATATAACGCATGCAAGTGCGCTCAACTTGAGAAGCACTTCGGTTTTTGATATGTGAGTAGTCATCAGCGTTCCTCGGTGCAGGATACAACCGGCGCAAAAGGAGGAGCATGTCATGGTCACCCACCACGCGCGCGTGTCAGCCTAACTACACAAAACATAGTACTAATTCCTCGAAATTTTAAACAGAATTCTTCATGATATCAAGTTAGTTGCGATATCCTCCCAAGGTCCCAGTGGCCAAGCAACAAGGACGGCCAGGCATGCTTTCATCTCCGCATCCCAAGCAAGCTCTAGCCAGCTAAAAGAGTACCTCGAAATCAACTGCCCGGGATCATATTCTGTTAGGTGCCGTCTTACTGCTGAAAGCCTTGCAGCATCCTCACTGACGGATATCGCTAATTGAAGCGTGATAGATTCAACATCACGATTATCGAGGCACCATGATCTAGATACGGTTCAGAAGTACCATTTTTGGGCTGGCAAACGATCATCAAGCCGGGGGGGCAGTAGAGTCTATTCTGCAGAGATTTCAATGGCGTAGCCGTAGTGGTACGCACAATAAGTCTTCAAATACCACGCGTGGTGCTCTACGGTTTGCTCGTCGCTGAAAAGTGCCAGCTGCAGGTACGTCGAATAGGCATCATGTCCAAGCTCAGTCGATGTAAAAGTCGGAAGACGCTTAAGAGAAATCGAAACCACCATGTGGAAATACTGACACGCAGGGCCCAAGGGTTGTACGACATTCCGCCCGAGATCCTCTTGATGGTAGCGAATGAACTGCCCGCCATTCCCCAAACAGCACTTGCTCTAGCTTGCAAGAGATTCTTCAAGTCTATCTGCCCCGATGGTCGATTCCCTCAAATGAAAAGGGCAAAGGCAATAGAATTCATTTTGCTCTTGGAAAGAGATGCTATAGCAGGAGGCGACACAGGCCTGTTCCCTTGCTTTGGATGCGCAAGACTTCAGCCCTTCAGGCGCAACGACAACGACAATGGCAACTGGTCAACACGACACAACTTCGCTTGGGACTTCGTGAAGCGGTTCATTAACTTAAGTTGTGAGCGCCCTTTCAAGGTACGCCCCACGCCTGGGTGCCAGGGCGCCTTGAATACCTCTCGGTGGATTGAGCCAATAAGCACTATCATCTGGAAACCAGCCGTGGGAGGACTTGGGGGGGATCAGCCTGCGATTTCATTTGCCGAGGCTCGCCTAGTCATGGACAACCATTTTTACGGCGGCGCCCGTGAATCTCGATCCAACGACTCGAGAACAGCTTCCATTTCAGCCGAGAAATCCCACCTGAAGACGAAGATCCCATGACGGCGCACCTTCCACTCGAGCAACATGGTCCGAGAATGAGATATCGTTTGCGTCCTCGAATGGGGCCTTTCAGGAGTGCCTCCGGCTTTCATCTGTCCAGGATGCGACCAGTTGGTCATTCAAGCACAGTACCTCGGCGAAAGTCATTGATGACGAACTTTTCATTCGTCGTCACCACGATATTCTTGGGCCTCGATGCGATTTGGCATCCTTTGTTAGAATAATCGATAGCCTGGAACTCCCGGTCTGCCGACATATCCTTGGATGTTCGTATGCCCAGCGCGAGGGGTCATCGGCTTCCGCGTGTATCCCCGAGTTACACGGCTTGAGGATCATTCAAACTGACTCCCATTGGGACATCCATCCTGATAGAGGGATAAATTCGTCTTCATCCTGCTGCACGGATTACGAGACATCAATTGAAAGAGGGAGCAACCAGCGCAACTTGGGCCTCAAGCTCACCACATATCACAAACTCGGGCAATGCCGTACACCGGATGACCCGCTCTGGAAGAATCTGGTAGGCTTTGTCTCGGCCGGCAACAGCTACCGCCATGCGACAGACGTTCCGGGAACAGTACGTCAAGCATGGATCAAGCAACATGGACAGATGGATAAAGCGTCTGCCAATTTGCAGGCTGATTGGTCTTCTGCTGAACGGCAGATGATTTTCAAGCGATTTTCATGCTTCTCAACCCGGACATTGGATGGTCGTAAGGCTCTTTCGAGGATCATGGGCGCTACGTATCCTGGGCCTAGCCTGAGAACAAATCCTGGTATGGTTGTATACTATGGGGGGCAAGAGATACATGGTGGATGTCGGATTCAGCATGAGCACATGCCGGAAGCTTTACCTTTGTGGTTTGTTTATAGAGCAACAGTTAGCAAAAGTCTCAATAAATTAAAATCCCCTTCATCAGGTTTAGTTCTACCACGGGGCACTTCCGTCATGGGTCTGGTCTCCCGGCGTGTGTCACATCAGTTCCTGTGTCTAGTCTGTTTCTAAGCAAGCCTATGTAAGCATCAATTTGGTCAGTCGTCATCACATACGACCATACCCACTAGAAAACTCGGGATCCCGTCCGCTCTCCCATAGATAAGCCGGTGAGGGCCGGATTAGTAGTTGGGTCGGTGACGACCAGCGAATACCTGGTGTTGTATGTTCTTTTCCAGCCTTTTTGACGACCGGGGGTGGTAGCCTTTGCTGAGGATGCCTCACTTCAAATCGATGACACAGATATCAAGCCAGTTGGCGCACTAATCCTATATATATTTTTAACTAAACGTAACAATTAAATAATCCATATGTAATTTTTGTCCTTCACCAAAAGTCATAGTGTTAGTCTTCACCTCAAATTGGTTGACAAGATTACCGCCTTCGTTTGCCATCCTCCTTGCGACCTTTCCGAAAGGGCTTTGAAACAAGTCATCCCAACACTGGGTAAATTTGGTTAAATCACTTTTCTTTAGCTTTTTTGCTGCAGCGGTTCCCTTTGCTGGTGGTTCTGTAACCACAAAGCCCGTCCCCTGCGCCAAGCCAAGGCGTTTCCTGGCCTTGGTAATCGCAATCCCGGTTTTGAGATTGACGACATCGTCAAACACTATAGATTGGAGTTCATGAAGCCGCCCGCCCTCAGCTTCCCATAAGCTCTTTAGCATGACGTCAAGGTGTAGTCGGTTTGGTGTTCGGTCTTTTGCGTTCCATGCTTCTCCGACTTGGATTCTGCGACCATTGACATCTATCTTGGCTACAAGAACGGGCTCTCGCCCACGTTCATAGCCAGAAGTGAAGACCTTTTGTGTGGTTCCGCGGCTACTGGGCTCTTTGACAACGTTGTAGGCATTGTTTCCCTAAGGTAGGTAGAATAGTAAGAATCAAGTACGTTTTTCAACTCTAGGTAAGGGCATCCTACTGCAACCTATAAAGATGTTAGTAAGCTGATGTTTACGTAAGGGTTAAGGGGAGAAATACTGCACATAGCACAGAATTTAGGAAAAATACGGTTATTAAAAGAATAGTATTAAAAAGTGACTTCATTGTGAAAAAGAAAATGGATTTTTTTTTAAAAAACGGAGGTACTAAAGCAAGTTATTAATTGACTTTCTACCAAGTAGCGTTTTGAAAGAAGGTTGAACTGCCGAGTCTGCACTTAATGGCCGTGATCTAGTATTGATTCCGTGACTACGTGTCTCTTATAATACCGTTACCAGCCTAGTTGTGTGGCTGTGTCAAGTATTTTGCATAATACCAACACCATGTTTTTTAATTTCTTGTAATTAGATCCCTATCGTGACTGTAGACGTTGGCCTCGGCGATTGCGTGCCTACTATGTATGCGCCCTTAATTAGGACGGCCTTGTAAAACGGTGAAGCCGAAGGAATAACGTTCGGCAAGGACCGACTTTATGCTGCAGAGTGGGGTTAGTATTCCTTTAATTACTAGGTGACTTTATTTGTGCCAAGGCCGGTGTAGAGCCAATGCATTCACAGCATTAAGTCTAACAATCTAATAGTTTTAGAGTACTTGTAGTTATATAGCGTTTTGCCTATGCCATAAGTGCTGACAATCTTTATTATTACATAGAGGTACATTATAATCCAAGTATCCGTAGTCTCACTAGATGTAATGTATTGTCATGTGTCACTGAAACTTTGGGGTAAAAGTGGAGGGGGCTCCACCTTGGCAAAAATGAGGTCACCTGGTAATTATTAATAGGATAGGAAGCGTAGCGCCTCCCAAAAAGTCGAGCCATCAGATAAGCTGATAATGCCCCCCCTGACAACCCGAGAGTACCGTGCACGATAACCAATAGAGGCCCGTGCACAGTTAAGCTGACAATAGATACAGTTATAGCTAATAGATAAGGGTATAGATAGAGGGAAAAAGTAGAAATAGAGGCAAAAAAACAGGAGCAACAGAGGGAAAAAGTAGAAATAGAGGTAAAAACGGAGGTAACAGAGGGGGAAAAACAGAGGGAAAAAAGGGATGGTCTTGGCCTATCCTAACCCAGAGCGCAACAGAGGAAGCAGGGTAAGATAGACCATTCTAACACTCTCTAGTAGAGCCGTTTTAGAATTACCTAAAGAAAAAGTCAGAAAAAGCTAGGGTTAAACCTAAAGCCTTTAGATTATTAAGAGCACTACTTACTACTAAGCTATGTAAAGCAAGATAAATAAAGATTCCTGTTTAATTTAGAGCTATAGACCTTTATAACGTGTGTGTGCGTATCTATTAGTTAGAGCCTTATTACCTACTCCACTATTAGCTCAACTGTGCACGGACCCCTATTAGCTATTGTGCACGGTACTGTCGGGTTGTCAGGGGGGGGGGGGGGGGGGGGGCATTATCAGCTTGTCTGTAGACTCTAAAAAGTCTAGGAGTGATGTTAGCAAAGCCATGATTCGGGAAGACTTATATCAAACATAGAGAAGTATTAAACAATCTTGCTGTAGCGGAGAAATCTCTTAGTCTACACTTGATTGACTTTGCGAGCTGCACGACTCGAGTCTGCCATCTAGACAAAACACGGTGTGCCGGCTGACAAGTTTGTGGGGGCGCAATGGAGCCGAAGTGCCGGGTCAGAAAAGAACGTCAATCTTCCCCCAGAAAGCCGATCTTCCCAGGCGAATCTGGCCTCTCCATACATCTTCATACGCAGGATTTGGGGTATTTGGGCGGGATCTCGGTTAAGATCGAGCACCTAACCATCCTCGGCTTGCGAGAGGACAACTTCCTCGTATTGGCTGATCTCGTCAATGCATGGTGTACAAGGATCGGCGTGTTTGGCCGACTTGGCCCCCCTCCGATCATGCGGCCAGTCATTACATAGGCGAACTCGTGTGCAATAGCAACTGAGAGCTCTAGGAGGGAGTTCGCCCAACTGTTAATCGCCCTCTATCTGTCTCTAAAGGAAGTATTGGGGTCGATAGCGGTTCTGCCTGCGTACATGGTTTGTGTCAAATGTGGCGAAAGTACATGTGAATTCACCGTTAAATGCACAGTTGCCCCATAGCAAATCGCCAGGGAATAGGCGGTGAAATTGTTAAAGTAGGCGAATTGGCCGTATACGCACGGGCGCAATGTGGGGCAATTGGCCGCAAATGCGCCAGTCATTTCTCAGATAGATTTCGCCACCCAAAACAAGGGAAAGTAACGATCTGTATCTGTACATTTCCCCCTTTTTCAGAGGGCTAATCAGCAATGTCTACATAATATAGTAGTTGTCAAATGTGGCGAAAGTTGTCAAATGTGGCGGAATTATATGTGAATTGGCCGGCGAATGCACGGTTGCCCTCCGGCGAATTGTCGGGGAATAGGCGGTGAATTGGCCCCACTTGAAGGGGTTAATTCACCAATCAAATAGCCAGGATTAGTCCAGGATTTCCCTACCTAGAAATAGGGGAGTTTCTATAGTTCTATAGGTTTTTTACTAGATCTATATATTATATAATTAATTAATTAACTACTATAATTCCTATAATTTAATAAGTAATAGTCTAATAACGTATATATATAGTGAGCTGCGTATTATAGTAAGCTGCACACGTCCTCCCCCTTTATACCTCTTTAACCTTTATACTAACTTTTCTTTATATATAAACATAGCCTCTTTTTCTAAAGAAAGTTGTATTATCCTTACTATCTAGGCTTTTAAAAATAACCTAAAAATGTCTGTACAAAGTGCTGCCTCTAACTTTAAGGTCCCTAAATTAACCCTTTATATGTAACGCACTAGTATACTCCTATAAGCTAAGACGTATTTAAAATTAATAAAGATAACTATTTTAGAAAAGGAGATAATTTTTAAATAGGTTATTAACCTAATTAATTAAGGGTTTCCTTTATAATAAGATAATATATAAGATATAGCTAACTAACTTTTTTTTAAACATAACGTAATATATATTAGACCTTAATAGGTAGAGAACTTTATATAATAATAACCCTAATTAAAAATTTAACTTTAATATTAAATTAGTTAGATATTAATTACCCTTATAAGTGTGTAACTATTTAATTATAGTAACAAAACAGGTGACCTACGTACTCTTGTTAAATGTGGCGGAATTACATATGAATTAGTTAGCAAATACACGGTTACCCTACAGCAAATTGTCAGGGAATAGGCGGTAAATTAGCCCCACTTCTAGTGGCAAGTCCACTAATAATATCGCTAGGATTAGCTGGGGATTTCCTAACTAAGAAATAGGGGGTTTTCCCTATTTCTATAGTAATTTACTATAGATACATAACATATAACAGAATTAAGTAACTATTATAATCCCTACTATTTAATAATTAACAGTCTAATACGTACGTCTATAATAACTAATATACCTATCTACTAATTAAATACTATTATAATAATTAATAAGAACTATAATAATAAGGTAACTATCTTATAATTATATAGTAATTAGTTTGTATAGCTTAACGCTATCTAAGTAAAGGTAAAGCGTTATAATTTCTAGAAGTATATTAACCTAGAGGTTGTAGTAGCAGACTAATTAATCCTTAAGATATATCTAAAGAAACTAATAAAGCTACTTATAACGTAATATCTATACGCCTTAACTAAGGATAAGCTTACTACTTATTAAGAGGTTACTATAGCTATAGTAATTACTAAGATATCCTAGTAAGTAACTATATAGCTATATATAGTAAGAAGTAAGGCTATTATAACTATACCTAATAGGCTTATATATAAAACTAAATATATAATAACGCTAGATAATCTTAACTTATATAATCTTATGTACTTTAATAGCTAGATAAGCTACTATTATAAGGAAGTATATAAGTATACTACTTAGTAAAAGGACGTTAAAAATATAGCTAATATAGTTAAATCTACTATATCTATAGATCTTTAAGAAAGATATTATAAATCTAATAAATTACTAGCTAAATAGCTTAATAAGCTTAGTATAGTAGTAAGAATAACTAAAAAAAAGTATATAAAGTATACTTATAATAAATATAGTAAAGTGTTAGTAAAAGCCTAGTAAAAGGCCCTAACTACTAAAAAAGATCTTACTATATAGCTTAATAAATAAAACGTAGCCTATAGTAAATTAGTATAAGTTAATTTACCTAACTACTAATAGCTATTAATTTAGTTTAATAACCTTACTACTGCTTTATAAAATAGTTTACTTAATACCTAGCTAGATTTATATATAGTAATAAGTAAAATAATAGGTAATTAAAATAATCTTAACTAGTAGTTACTTTATAAGATAGCGCTAGAGAGGGTTAAAGCCTTTACTAATAACTTACTATATTATAGCTAAGTAGGCTATAGCGTATTTAGCCTAACTAAAGGTAATAATAATAATAGCCTAATACGCACTAAAGGCGTAATAAAGAATAATAAATTTAATAATAAGAGGTATTACTACTAATAAAGTGTAAGTAAAAAAGTAAAGTGCCTTATATACTTTAGTGCCTATCTATTATAACTTTACTACTTTATAAATAAGTTATAAAGGCCTAATAATTAGTAGGTAAATATATAACGTTAGTAATAAATTAATAAGTATATTATAAGTAATCCTAACCTTACTAAATAAGTGTAAAGAATTAAAGCTAAGTTATATTAACTATATAGCAGATACTATATAAAGGTAGCCTTTTACACTACTTTATAAGGCTATAAGCTAAGTAATTTAGCCTTACTTAATTTAGGCACTACTAACTATATATTTAACTATATATTTTAGTTTATTATGTTAGTAGTAGCCCTAATTAGTAACTATATCTAGGCTAACACTACCTAAGTAGTAATTAAAGGATATAGTACTATAAAGATTACTTTAAAGGGCGCTAATAGCTTACTAATAAAGCTTTATATATATAACGTAATATATTATAGCGTATTTACTATATTACTTATTTCTTTTATAAGGCTATACTAGTAAGGTATATAGTAAGATATAAGCCTAGGTAATAATTACTTAAGGCGTATAGATTATAGCCTTATAGGCTATATTAAGGAATAAGCTAACTAATAAGTGCTTAAATATTATAAGTAATATAGCTATAGCTAAGAAAGTAAAAGCGCTTTTACTATACACTCTACTAATAATTTACTACTAACCCTATAAGTAAGAAATAAATATATAACGTTAACGTAATAATAACTACTTTATAGTAATATAATAATATAGTATAAGCGTCTTAGCTACTTAGGTGCTAAGGCTTTATAAAGGATTATAAATACTGCCTATAAAGTACGTCTAACCTAAGTTAATACTATAATAATATAAGACTATAATTTATATAGTCTTAGTAAAATAAAGTAATAGATTTACTACTAGCCTTATAAATCTATTATAAATATAGCGCTAGGTAATTACCTAACGCTAGACTTTTATAATCTTAAATAAGGCTATATAGGATACTACTTAGTAATAATAATCTTAGATTAGGTAATAGGCCTAGTGTAGGATTTCTACCTATATAGCTACTACTAAGATACTATTAAATTAATAATAAAAGGCTTCTTTATAATACTAAAAACTAAATATTTAATTACGCTAAAAGTTATTAAGGCTAACTAAGAAATCCTACGCCTTAAGTAACTTATAGATATACTTTTTAATTATAAAATCTCTATTAAGCTGTTAGCAGTAAATACCTAGGCTTAAAACAGTAGTGCTAAGTAAATTACTATAATTATTAAACTTAAGGTGTAATATATATAGATTAATATAAAATTACCTAAAGTCCTATAGCCTAAAATTATAACTATAGCTATATACCTTTATAATTAAACGCCTTTAATAGCTTAGGGGTAAAAATCCTTATATTAATTATTTTACTTATATTTTATACTTAATAAGTATGCTAAGCCTTTACTAATAGTAAAGCTAGATCTTTTATATCTATAAGCCTATAGATACTAAGCGTATATACTAACAGTAGATATATAATTATTATAAAACTACTAGTAAAAGCTTACTA